>NC_085087.1:5545508-5554008 GCF_963422355.1 Corticium candelabrum | reverse complement strand
GAGATGCAGTTTGTGCAACAAGCTGAATCATGCAGCAGATGCTTGCAAGAAGGCTGAACAAGAGAGACGCGGGATTGAAACGCGAGGCAAGAAGGAGACCGCCAACACAGTGACGCCTAGCGCAACCAGCACTAGTAAGGAGAAGGAAATAGCCAAAGACCACTTTGTCTACATTCGAAAACAACCCTAAAAACAACGTTCGAAGATGTGACTAGAAAGATGGAGTCTACTGTTGTTGCTAAAAAGGTGGAGGCCTTGATAGGACTACCAACATTAAGGAAAACGGCTATTGTTCAACAAGCACAGTCAGTGACCAAACTCAAGAACTACTAGAAGCAATCAGTCAATTTATCGATGTAATCCAAGGACTCGGCAGCTTCCAGGTAAACATACCATTCGACTGCAGAAAAATGCTCAACCAACCATACAACCGGCTCCAAGAGTCCCCTTCAAGTACAAGCAACGACCGAAGGCACCGCTGGAGGAAAAGGTAGACGAAAAAAATCTTGCTATGGTAACAGAAGCTACAGCATGGGCCAGCCCCATTGTACTAGTAAACAAGCCGGGAACAGACAAGCTACGCATCTGCATGAATCCGGGTGCTCTAAACAATGCGATTCAACGAGAACATTATCAAATTAAGACACCAGAAGAGATATTTGCATATTTAGCCGGCTGTGAGTACTTCAGTACAATTGAATGCTACCTCTAGTTTTTTTACAAGTGGCATTGGAGAAAAAAGCAGCTACTCGACATGACATGACAGAAAAAGACGGGATACTATTCAATGGCAGTCAAGCAGTGGTACCAACTGCCCTACGCCTATCAGTACTGGAAAGCATACATGATGGTCATTTTGGGATAGTGAAATGCTTAGAACAAGCCAAGAACTCAGTATATTAGCCAGGGTACGTGCACGACATTGCACTCGGCCTATTAGCCAGGGTACGTGCACGACATTGAGGACAAAGTAGTAAACTGCAGTAGATGCCAGGAAGGCCGAAACGAGAATCCCAGGGTGCCTTATACACCTCACCCGATCCCACGTTATCCTTACCAGAAGGTTGGAATGGACATGTTTGAGCTGGAAGGAATACCGTATCTACTGTCAGTTGATTACTACAGTAAATGGATCACCGTTATCAAACTTGACTACACCAGATCTGGTGATATTATAAAGGACGTGGACGAACAATAGACCTTTTCACAGGGCGTGGCACTATCGACGTCATCGCCTACCGCGCGCCGATCTGGTTCGCTTTTGATGCATTGGCGTTTGTTAACCGCGTGAGTCTAGAGCCAAAGCAACAATTATTCTTTTCGAACTTTAACCGGTGCGTATAGCGATGCATCGAATCAGGTGAGGCCTTATTAGGACTCGGCTCTTGTGTGTTTTGCAGTGATAAAGAACCTCTTTCTGATTTCCTTCGTGACTCTACCGCGTCATTTTGAGTGATGATTTAACATTGAGACTTGACAGACGTCAAATGCGGGTACAAACGTGCGTACGTAATATAAGATGCGTGTTCTGTGTTGTACACACTTACCAAATGGTTTGGTTTGTACCTCCTGAATACTTCCTAGAACGTGCGGCGTTTAGGGAATGAAATGACCTTAGGTAGCAAGTAGATAAAGTTCTGTTAATTGATACAATTAATTAATGTTGTAGTAATTTAACTGAGTATTACTATTAAAAATGGTGTACACAATGAAAATGAAATTGAACAGCAAGTTGTAGTGTATCCTGGAGCATTACACACAAAAGTACAGAATGAGAACAAGAGCCAATATATACTGATCTTTACAAACTAAAATTGATATCAATGACACTAATTACTACTAATTTACTGTACAAAAATTAAATCTAGGAATCTGGTTGGCTTGAAATATGGTATGAAGGTGTAATTGCAATGCACACTGACTCGTGGCAGCATTCTCTATACAAGAGGTGGATGCAAATTTTTTAGATATGAACAAACAGTAAATACCTTATATAAAAGATCCATGCTTGAACTAAATGTTATTTATACATTGCAAAATGCTATGCTTCGTTATCCGTCTGATCACCCTCTATGTCGATTCTAAGAGAAGCCACTTGCCGGCATTTAATGAATGACTTGCTCCTCAGTAAACAGACCTCTTCCTTTTAGAAAAGGAGGTAGCACAAGAGATGCCCAACGTCCATGAGAATGTCAGCAATAACAAACCCTTTGTTTGCCATGACTTGATCTCCAGGCACAAATTTATTGAGAAACCAGACTGCTTGGTAAGTCCCTGTCTGTTATGGCACCAGTAAATAGTCGTGACACAAGCATAACATGACCACAAGGCGATATTGCAACCAATGCTTTCACAGTGTGGTGGTGTTTGTATCTGGAAAAGGAAGCTGATTGCAAACCTCTATCTGAATGACGTTCTGTAAATAGTTCTGTTGCATCAGTGACGCAGGTCTTTTTTAGGAAAGTATCTCTAAATGACTGTGGTAGACTTCGATGTAGAGTATCCCTTGACAACCACCAGTCAAAGTCATTCAAATGGCAATAAAGTTTATCCATGTGACAAAAATTTCCATGTGAAACTTCAAATATTTCCCTTTTGCAGATACATTGGTACATCCAGGAACACAGCAAATAACCATGATGGCACGTTAACTACACACTCCAAAAGGTAAAACACAGTACAGCAACACTGAGTGACTGGTTCATTTATATGACAGCCACGTACAGCTGAGGACATTATATCAAGATGAAATATTAATTAATCAAGCATTCTCTTCTTACCTCTCAGTACCACCAGACTTGTCTAAAGACTTCCTCTTCACGTCAGTCATTTCCTAAACGCCGCACTTTCTAGGAAGTATTCAGGAGGTAAAAACCAAACTATTTGGTAAGTGCGTACCACACAGAACACGCATCATAGATTACGTACGCACGTTTGTACCCGCATTTGACGTCTGTCATGTCTCAATGTTAAATCATCACTCAAAATGACGCGGTAGAGTCACGAAAGAGATCAGCAAGAGGTAGTTCATCACTGCCAAACACGCAAAACACACAAAAGCCGAGTCCTAATGAGGCCTCACCTGATTCGATGCATCGCTATACGCACCGGTTAAAGTTCGGAAAGAAAAATTGTTGATTTGGCTCTAGACTCACGCGGTTAACAAACGCCAATGCATCAAAAGCGAACCAGATCGGCGCGCGGTAGGCGATGACCTTGTTAGTGCCACGCCCTGTGAAAAGGTCTATTTGCCAACTTCGGGGTTCCGGAAGATGTCATGTCCGACAGTGGGCCACAGTTCGCATGCGCAGACTTTCGACCTCTGGCCAATACATTAGGTTTTAAGCATGTAACATCAAGCCCAGGGTACCCATCAAGCAATGGTCAAGCTGAGCGAATTAGACAAACGGCAAAGAAAACAATGGCAAAGATGTTTGCTGACGGCCGTTCTCTACTGAGAGCACTCAGAACCACTCCAATTGGAGACGGGCTACCATCACCAGCAGAGCTGCTGCAAAGCAGACAATTACACACCCAACTTGCCGTCAACAGAAAGACACTAGAGCCTCATCTATGGCAACAGCAAGTAGTCAGAGACAAACTGGCAAAGCAACAGGGGGGACATGCGTTTCACGACAGATCCAATACAGCAGTACCCCACTGATTTCAGGAGAAAACCTCCAAATTCGAATATCATCACAACTAACTACACAACAGTGTGATTGCCCATCAATTATAATTAATCTATTAATAGCCTTTGTCTTGTGTATAGCTAAGAGTTTTACAAACTGTCAGTCAACCTTGACAAACATGGCCACAATCTCCATCAGTGCATCTAATGTGATGAATACAAGTTTGTAAGCTCACTAGGCTATCAGCAGTTGTTGAGCTGTTCATAGTGCATGCAGCCGTGAATTAATAATTTAGGATTCTTTTAGTATGTTTGAACCATAGTGAACAATTGGTGTGATTTGAAATGTCTGCAAAAGTCAAGTTAGACAGTACGTTTTTCTTATGTTTGTTTCAAGAATCAACAAATCATTAATTAATTAAATTTCTCAAGTACACATAAACCAAGTTTTAGTAGCAAAACGAATAAGCATGCTTTGACCTCACTTCCAACTTGCTAGGAGTAACGCGCGCTAGTGATTTCAGTACAAATAAAAGTTTTGTCCTTGTGTCCAAAGTGGTGTTTCTTGCCACAGCAAATGCCATCATGGCAAGCACTGCAAGAATGAAACATCTCCAAAACCATGTGCAACAACCAAACAAAACCAAGGACATCAATCTGTATCTGTAACATCTGCATCCTTTGAAGCTCTATCAGATACTACAACTTCTGTCTCCACTACAACACCTGGACTTACTCCAACATATCTCTCCAACACAACATTTGTGTCTACGTTTACCACAGCTGTCTGCACAACGACAACCCAATCTAATGTATGTACATTAGTTCAATCAAGTCAACCAACGACATCACTTGTCCTTGATCCTAGAGACACTCAACCCAGAACTTCATCCTTCTTCAACACCAGGACCCAGAAAACTACATCATTTGTCTCCTCTATAACACAGCAAAACACATCACCTCTTCTAAAAAAACTCCAGCAACCAAGTAAAGGATCTTTGTCAATGCAGGCAATAATATCATCATTCTTTAAAAGACTCATCACAATTCCACCAACTTTTTCGTCTAGTGCTCTAACAAACACTACAACGTCCCCACATACAGTTACCGTCTCTTTATCTTCTCTAGAAAGGACATCGTCTACTGGCCAAGCAGAAACTGAGCAACGTGCAGGCAACAATGGTCTAGCCCATTCGCGAACGGTCTAGATTCGCAAACGGTCTGGCTTGTGTTCCCATACTGTCTGACAGTTCGCGAATCGTCTAGCCCGTATAAGAATTCGTAAATGGTCTAGCCCGTTCGCGAACGGTCTGGATTCGCATTTGGTCCGTATTATGTATCGCTACGCTACGCGTGCACTATTAACAGCAACTCCATAGACACATACACAAACACACGCTTTCTAGTACGCAAATATATTGTCGTTGACGTTTCGTCAGTACACTAGATTACTTACCTACTTTCAGTAGTTCCAAAATAATACGGCAAATCGCTCTTACATATTGCGCTACGTTCCAAGTCCCGTATCTGACGAAGTCCCGTAATCGGTACCACAGGTCCCGTATTCCATGCCATTGGCTCCCGTATACGGTACCGTCTAATTGACAGCTTATTATCGATGACCCATAACAATTAAACTTTTCCAAGCCTTGGCTGACGGACTGGGAAGTGGCGTGCAAAGCTAGATTGCTACCGCCCGAAGGGCGGGTAGGGAATGTGACGTGCACTTACCGGCCACTGTGCTGTACACTATTCTAGTTTACGCGCCCGCTGCAGTCGGTGCGTCTTCTTCGCTGTATAACGTGTAGCGTAGGTAGTGCATGGGATGCTATGAGACAGAACACTGACTCGAATGAATATGTGCGTGGTGTGGTGTGGTGTGTGCGTGCGTGCGTGTGTGTGTGTATGTGTGTGTGCGTGCGTGCGTGCGTGCGTGTTTTTGTGCGTGCATGTGCGTGTGCATGTGCGCGTGTGTGTAGATTTTGTCTTTAGAGTAACACGTCCATAGACCCGCCTTACAGTAAGATTGTGAGATGCCAAATAATGGACGACTGGTGAACGATGATTTACGTTTTGTTCGCCTAGGTAGCTACTATCTAGGTGCTAGCGCAATTCCTACCGCCGCCAATAGGACGGGTGAGTGCTAGTTAGCTAGTAATCATGTTATTTTACCCACTGCGCCAGATCGACGAAAAGTATTCCGTTCAGCGATCGCACTTGGAAAAGACGTGGTCACATCACGTGCTATAGAGAGTCCGTCCTTCACTCCTACAGATTCGTTTAAGGACTTCATTCTAATTAATTATTTAATATTAATTAATATTAATTAATATATATACCAGATTATCAATTTCAGAAACATAAATACAGTGTTAACCCAAAGGCTCCTGTAAGTCTCTAAATGTAGAAACAACGTCTGAAATATAGTTTTCTTGAGACACACATCTTTGTCATTCTTCTAGTGCAAACTTTTGAATGACTGCATACAGTTTGGCCCTATTATGGCCCTATTAGTAATGAAGTAGCTCAACATAGCTAAACAAAAATCTCCATCATGAAACTTTACAGTATATGAATTTCTTCTAATTAGACTTCTGGGTAGCTCGACCGTGCACCGTGATACAATCCACATATACCTTTCTATGTATAGTGACAAGACTTCTGCCATCAATTGGGTAATTCTCCTCACTTTTAAGTAGCTTGTTGATAGCAACGATGCACTTGTTATCAAGAACGGCTCCTTTTGGATGACCACCAAAATTACTGTAAAATTTCCAGCAGTGCTATAGAAACCTAAAATAATAAAGATTGAGAATGTCAACTTCATCAATGTCAAATTAAGTGACTGTACTAAAAAAGGCCGTATTTTTTAATCAAATGCTACAGCTTCAGGTAAAAGCACATCCTCTTCTACAGAAGAAACAATTGTGGAATCGACTGCACCAATGATACTGCAGTTGCAATCTTTGCAATACAACTGATATTATGACATTATCAACAAGTCCAAATAGTTGTCCTCAAGTACCAATAATTCTCACCTGATTAGACACAAATCTTGTCCCATGAACAAATGTTTTTAGTACTCCTTTTAAATTTTCAAAAAAGAAACAAGAATAGGCCCCTATAATGGTTCAGATCTCTCAACAAACTCTGAAAGATGCTGCAAGATATGCATCTTCATAGTGCAAGATGTTGTACCTATACACGCATACATTGTTTGTTAAAGGATCCTATGACAGCCAACCAAAGTTAGCACGCATTACAAACTTAGTGTTTGGATATACCATTACTTTCACTATACGTAAGTAATCACATAAATACACATATTACAGTTACTGTACAAGGTGTGTACAGTGTACCTACAGTAGAAGCTGCCACCTAATACAACACCATTGTAGAAGGTCAATAGATGGTCCAGCCATTTAATTTTCTACATTTCAATTTTCGAGTTTTAATTTTTCAAATTTCAATTTTTTGTTAATATTTATAAATTTTTATTTTTATTTTTTACTTGCATACTAATCTAAAAATTTGCGTTTATTAAATTTTTACTTTTAATTTTAAATTTTCTATTTTTTATTTTCATTTTAATTTTTTTAAATGTTTTTTTATATTTTGATGTTTGATTCTTGTGATCTTTAGATTTTAATATTTTTATAGTTTGATTTTTTAGGCACCTATGTGCTCAAAACTAGAAACTTGAACGCGCAGTTCGCTTTCTATTTCTAACATGAATAGAAAATAGAAAATTGAAATGACCGAAGACACTAGACACAGCGGGAGTCTTAGCAGGGCTTCCATTCGTACGTGTGTCTCAGGAGATCACATTTCCAACACACAACCGTGTGTTTGTTTTTACTTTACTTTCCATCACGTGCCAAAACCACGTTGGCAGCTCTTGACAACTCCGCTCTGACACACAACGTTGTGCCAGTGAATACCGCAGTCCCTAGATGTGTAGGTACGTGCATAGTATACAACACGCTACCTTTACCGTAAATGAATCGATTGGAGGGGAAATGCTACCAATATATATATATATATATATATATATATATATATATATATATATATATATATATATATATATGTATGTATTTAGATAGGCTCCGCACTAGCGGATCACCGAGTTGGCAACTGTGGTGACGAAGTGTAAAGACTCGTTTGTTGTCTAGGAAAATTCGAGGCACAATTGAAACATCGAACCCGTCAACCTACTACAAGTAGTAGACTACGCGCTTTCACGGGCACACTACACGGTACCGTACAAGGATGGACGTGGTATTGTATAGCAGGTCACATTTTTTCATTTGCATGACGTCGCACAACTCACCAAGCAAACAGACATGAACGTCCATCGTTCTACAACGCCTTCTGAACTCTATTTTTGAAGTCAACTCAACTGAACTCTATTTGCTCAACTCAACTTAATTAATTAATTCAACTAACGTAGAACAGTGTGCGGCTATACAACTGAAAGAACATGGTCATACATGTAGCTAGTCAGCTACAGCTAGCTACAACTAGTTACTAAGTAGACTACTATATATGCCAATGCTGAGTATAGCTACTGTACTAGAGTCTATAGTGCTAGACAATGATTGTAAAGTCAGGCCCGGATCCAGGAATTTTTAAAGAGGGAGTTGACCTGGTAGCAGTTATTTATAGCCTTACTAATGTTCTCTTTTCTAATAAAATTATTGAACCACGCTTATTGGAAAAGAGGGGTTGCAACTCCCTGAATCCCCATCTGGATCCGGGCCTGAGAGTTCTACCGTGTCACTCGGTGATCTCTGGGCTGTCATTGTCGACGCGTACGTCCATATCTGCAGTCAAGATGCGTGACGAGCAGGCACCAGCACCTTGGGT
>NC_085087.1:5525508-5540508 GCF_963422355.1 Corticium candelabrum | reverse complement strand
TGCATAACTCATTCTCAGGCTATGCTAACTACTATTTTGTCTAACACTTTGACACACGGGCCACAGTTAATTAAGTACATCTGAGGCGCTTGAAGTCGTGCCAGGCGGCGATGAATGAAGATCAAAGTTTCTATTAACAATTTAATTAATTAAATCAGCGTTGTACGGTTGTCAAACACTGGAAGAGCAAATACAATAAAAATATTTTGAATGTTGCTCCTCCTCTAGCATAAAATTATTTCGGTCTAGCTGGACATCGAAGGGATAATTCTATATTGACTCGGGCTAGTATGAATTAAACCCCCTTTTTAAAATCCCTGCTTATACGTCACTACTACAGGCAGCTTGAATCGCTTTTAAAGTTAATTACAACTCATATATTCTTGAAACATTTGTAGCAGCCGCAAACACAAACAAATTTTAATTTTATGTGCTGTTGATGCTGCAACTCGACTACAGTATCGTGCGTTTTGTGCTAAAATCAATGTATTGAGTTAGCGTAAACGCTTTGTAAGTAGCAGTAGATGTCATTTACGAACTAACACGCAATTTCATTTCTGTAAATTTGAGAGAAATATCGGGCTGCCAAGTAGACCAAACAATTCCATTGTCGTTAGTAGACTTTTGGTTTTTTAATAATTATAATGTGGTTACCTAAAACTTGTTTTGTTAAATGGAACAGCTAGCACAGTGGTTTTGTGTTAACGTCTTGTTTTGCTTAGATGAAAGTGGGGAGGGTTTACAGTCTGAAGATTCGAACTTCGCTGTTGACGATGTGATCGGTAAACACCAACCTTGCATTTCTTTTTGGTATAACTCAATTCAAATGTCTCATTGCTCTTCAGATGAGGACAACGAGGAAGGCTGCCAGTCTGATGGTTACAGCATAACGTCTGATGATGACATCAATGAAGACAGCCTAGGCAGTGATCGAAACAGTCAAATATTAGATCAAAGTACAGAGAGGGAGACTGACATCCTATTTTAGTGTGATGATAAATATGAGGAAGGGACTGCATATGACAGGCTAGATACTGGCACTGGTTCATTTTCATATGATGAACTCAATCTTGCTGGTGAGGAGGATCTCTTGTTTCCTGGCTGTCCTGTAATTAAAAGGAGCAGCTCAGTTTTAATAATGTTGTTTATTTTGCAGCAGAAATTGTCTGCTCAAACTTGAAAAGACCAAATGCAGCTTATTTCGGCTCACTTTCCATTAGGTCACCATGCTATGACCTCATTGTACTGCCTGAAATCATATCTTAATAACACCTGTGCTTCTATGAAACCAATGAAAGCATTTGTATGTCCCAGGTGTGAAGACTTAATTGCAAACAGTGCAGACCAATGTAACAGGGAGCAATGTCAAGAAGCAACTGCAAAACCATACGAATTTTTGATTTTTAATTTGAAAGATGCTCTAGTCCGAATGTTTAAAGGTTTGAATTGATCAGCAGTGTTTAATTTTGATGTTTGTTTTGATTTATGTTTTTGTAGACAGTGAATTTTGTTCGAAACTTTGTGCTAGTTTTGAGAAAAGAAATAATGCTGATGTGTCTGATATAACAAGCGGCAGAAGATACAGGAATATGACTACTGGACTATTATAAAAAAGGAATATCACACTGACTTTGAACACGGATGGTGTATCTCTTTTTAGAACTTCACGAACTGGGTCTGTTTGGCCTGTGTATCTTACAATTGATGAGCGTCCTCCTGAATGCAGGTAGGCAATGAAATTAAATGCTATTTTGTCTACTTATTATGCCATGTCATAGATTTTCACTCAAGTATGCATTGTCTGTGCTCTTTGGTTTCATCCATTGAAACTGCCTATACAAGCATTTCTACAACCTCTGATGAGTCAGCTAAAGGAACTGTCCACAAATGGTAACATGTCATGTCTTGCTATTTGAACTTTATTAACTTATTGTTCTTGTGCAGGAGAAACTTTCAAGACAGCTGAAAGATTGCAGGACTGCAAAGTTAAGTGACTTCTTCTGAAAGGAATGAAATTTTGTCTACAAATGATGCAAGTTACCAAACAACATCGAAAACATCAGTGTCTTTAGACCTGCATAGAGACCATTCTTTGTGGCATAGGTCTTTCTCTTAATATATATGAATGAGTGTATAGTGGTGGTAGTGGTGTGTGTGTGTGTGTGTGTGTGTGTGTGTGTGTGTGTGTGTGTGTGTGTGTGTGTGTGTGTGTGTGTGTGTGTGTGTGTGTGTGTGAACGACACAACCCATTAAAGTGCTACCAACAATTTCACATTTATTTTATACTATCAGATGAAAATCCATATCATTCTAATCACATTCAACTGTATTCAGTGTAGGTGCCAAATACAAAACAGAAGAACTATGCATCTCTATACAAACTACCAAATACAAAACAGAAGAACTATGGATCTCTATGCAAACTACTTGAGCAACAATGCTGTCTAATGAAACTGCTACCAGATTATCAGCTTTAGAAACAGGAATAAAGTCTTCACCAAAACTTAATTATAAGCTCCTGTTAGTCTCTAAATGAAGAAACAATATCTAAAAGATCGTTTTCTTCAGGCACACATCTTGGCCATTCTTCTAGTGCAAACTTTTGAATGACTGCTTACCGTTTGGCCCTATTAGTAACGAATAGTTCAACATAGCCAAACGAAACTGTATCTCCATCGTGAAACTCCACAGTATATGAATTTCTGTTAGACTTCTAGGTAGCTCAACTGTGCACCATAATATCATTCACATATAACTTTCTATGTATAGTGACAAGACTTCTGCTATCAAATGCGTAATTCTCCTCACTTTGAAGTAGCTTGATGATAGCAATGATGTACTTGTCAAATTTTTAAATTTTAAATTTTCAAATTTTAATTTTTAAATTTTTAAATTTCTAATTTCTAATTTTTTTACATAATGTTTTTATTTTTAAAATTTGCATTACATTTTCAAATTTTAATTTTAAAAAAATCAAAATTTCTAATTTTAACATTTCAAATTTGTAAATTTTTAGGTTCAGTATATTAGAAATTGCTTTGCCTACGAGAAAGCGGACGTAGTTGTCTAGATGAACTGATGACCGGATTTGAACTAACAGAAGTTGAACGCTCATCCGTTCTTTCAAATAATTTGAGTACATCAGAAAAAGAAAATTGAAAGAGCGAGTAGCAGTGTACGCGGTAGGGAGTCCATTGGACGGCGTAGGGGTGCATTCCAACGCGTGCTGATACATTGATTCAATTAAACTAGGCGCGGTTTCTGCTAATCACATCAGCACGTTTTCTGTACCGTGTTTCTGCACCTGTACGCTGCTTCAGACAGCTACTAGTAACTCGAAGTGCATAATCGCGTCGTTACTGTAGATGTAGGAGTACGATAGGCCCAACTGCAAGTTGTACTTCATGTCTAGATTTTGTACATCACATAGAACACTACCTCTACAACCTAGATAGCTATACTACGCGCATCATCACCCTATCTAGTCAACTGTTCAAACCAACTCAACAACTAAAGCTCGCATCTACAGTTCTATAGCGGCATGCAAATTAAGCTAATACGCAACTCGTGTACCTGTCAGTCTAGTCAAGCAGGACTGAACTCGCTGTACTGGGGCCACCATTGTCATCATCAGCACCAGCTGCAGCAGTAGCAGTTGCCGACCTCGCTGATGATGGAGGTCGTGCAAAAGGCGGGAGGTCGGACTCGGAGGAGCTAGAATTCTCATCATGAACCACGTTGCTGCCAAGATGCTTCCTAAGTTCCTGTGCCATGGGCCTCAGCCCCTCCAAGCCCCTCACCTCACTGTTACGCAACTTTTTTCAGCAGTCCAGCCGGCGTTGCACAAAGGACACCGACTTGCCGAAAGCTTGGTGAAACAAGCTTCACACCCTAGCCACTGACGGCAGCAAGTAGTTATGCTGACTGGCGTCCTGGGAACAGGTGGCATATACGGCATCGCAGTAGTTTCATCGTCATCGTTGCCAGCTTTGTCGAGCGTGATCGCCTTGAGTCGAATCGACTTTGTGCCAAAAAAATAGATTCGTCTAATTTATCGTCGACGTTCTTTAGTCTGTCGTGAAGTCTTTCGACGTTGGACTCTATGGCATCTAACTGGGTTTGTATGTCATGGATGTCTCCGTCTAGTTTGTGCCAGACTTTAGCAGCAGGTGAAGAAGTACTTGACCTTGCTTGCAGCTCACTGGCTGAAGTCGACGCCCTTCTCTTTCTGCTGACGGGGGTCTCCCGCATGGCATCTAGGTAGACCTTCATTGCGTCTAGGTCAGACTGCATTACAGCGCATATTCGTCGCGCAGGTGCCTTCCAGAAATCAACGTCTACACGTCCAGAAATTAATATAACAGAGCCATTTTTATTAATAGTGGAAATATAGCGTAATCGTATACAAGACAATTCTATAGGTCAGCGTTCAGACATGCATGCAAGCGTGCGTGCAAATTAAGTAGTATTAGTAGTAAGTAAGTGGTACCTCTGGTGCCTTCATCGTCTGCAAACGGAACAGCACGATTGTCGACCAGCAAAATCCTGTCGTCTAGAGGCATGACGGACTGGAATCTAGCTTGCACTAGGTCCGTCATGTTGCTCAAACAGACATCGTTTTCCGCTACCCGAATACACGTAGTTGAACGGACGTCTCCCAGTTGCAGTCTGTTGTTTACCACTTCTAGGGAGCACAAATCTACAGACTTTTTTAGATCTCTGGCGCTTGCTGCCGCTTTTTGTTTACGGCTGCTGGGTGCCACTGATTTGAACGCAAACCACGACGAGCTTGGCGGCACAGCCGTCCAATGGGTGCCCGGTACAGGCGTCGTAGTTGTGCTGCTAGAGGCGGTGCGCTCACATGCTAATCCAAGAATGGGTTGTAGTTGAGCGTAGCTTGGTGATAAAGTAATTACGAGTAGGTAATTTATTATTTATTACGTCAAATTGCAAGTTGTATGCAGAAATATCCTCGCTTACCGTTTATTGAGACTCGTACCCAGTCTTCTCTTCGATCGCTCGTATATCCACGTGCTCGACCGCGTGGCGGCTTTGACTTGACGGTACCGTTAGTGCTTGTCACACTCGTCGCTATACGTGGAGTGAATGGTGACATGCAGCACTCCTTGAATGACGACAGTGAATTGGCGTATACAGGATATTCTAACAAGAAAGTTTAGTATTCAAGGAGTGCGAAGTTAAACAGGCTGAATCCGTCATGCCTGTCTCCGTGCCCGTGCCCGTGCATGCATACGTAACGCCGTGCCCGTGCATGCATACGTAACGCATGCAGCTCTGTAATAGTACTGAATGTACAGTACACAACAAGTGTGTAGCTTTTTATATATTAATAGAGTAGACACGATCGAGAATCAGAGCGGTTTGATCTAGAAAGAAATGTTTAGACTAATCTGTGCAAGAGAAGGACGGGCTCTGAAGCACGTGATGTGGCCACGCCCCTTGCTAATGCTATCACAACGCCGATCTGAGTGGAATTATATCCCTAATATACGGTACTTTGTTTGGGCAACAAGCGAGTTACTTATCAAGTTTTCATAATTAGTTGTAATGGGAGCCCATTTGGAACCACAACTCGATCATTACGTCATTCTACTTCTAAGTTACGGCAGACAGAAAACGGTACAGGAAGCAAAACGTTTGCTAAGTTTGTCTAAATTGCGGGTTTGTCTGCTTACCGGTAGATAGAGTACGTGACAAGTAATTCATGACGTCAATTTGCAAGTTGTTTGCAAGCAAATCCGCGCTTCCCGCTTTTCGTTCTGTTGAGTGGGCGATGCGTGGGCTCACACATGATTGGTAAACAGCGGAGAAAACGGTGAAGAGGAGAGTAGTAAGGGAACAGGTCCGGACGCAATGACTATAAAAGCGACTCCACCAGTACAACCGACATTCAGTTGGATGGTAATGATCACAATGATTTCGATACGACTAATCGGGATTTTGTTGCCATCGTTGATGTTTGTCACACACGTCGCTTCGCGTGGAGTGAAAGGTGACAGCAGTGAAGATAGCGTGACTGTTGCACAAATCAGTGTGCAAGTTTCTCTTGGAGGAAATAGTACATCAAATGGTTTGATGTCGAGAAAAATGTTGGAAATGAAAGGAGAGAAAGGAGACCGTGGGAAAGCAGGTCCGCCTGGAAGACCAGCACAAGAGAACAAATGCAGCTGCAACTGCCGTTCGCGTCTGGAGGAAATAGAAGAGAAACTATCAAATCTGACTGAAGTGGTCAATCAGTTGCAGTCACAAAAGGCAGAGAATGAAACTGAAAGCACAACCAAGAAATGCAACATCGACAATGAAAGAAGTTACACAAGTTGTCAAGAGGCTAAACAGTTAAACAAATTGGTGAGCGGCGTGTACACTTTGGACCTTGGAGATGGATTGGGCTCGTTTCAAGTGTACTGTGATATGTCGACAGACGGTGGTGGCTGGACAGTGTTTCAGAGACGCCAGGACGGTTCTGTCGACTTCTACCGCGGATGGTCTGACTACAAAAACGGATTTGGAGACTTGAACGGAGAATTCTGGTTGGGATTAGACAAAATACACAGACTGACAAAGCAAGCACAGACTCTTCGAGTCGATCTAATGGATTTCAGTTGCAATCGAGTGTATGCCAACTACACAGGATTTCAGATAAATGATGAATCGAATAAATACATTATTCAACACACATCATACAGTGGAAACGCAGGCGATGTATTGTTTTGGAACAGAGGGATGGGCTTTACGACGAAGGACAATAACAATGACATGGCAAATATAGGCAGCAATTTAGGCTTCAATTCCTGGAGAGGTGCCAATTGTGCTATTGTCTTCAAAGCAGCATGGTGGTACTCTCACTGTGACAATTCGAATTTGAATGGTCTCTACTTAAAAAATGCAAGTTCTAAAAACTACGAGGGAATTGTTTGGTCTACTTGGCAAACCGGTATTCCTTTAAAATTTACAGAAATGAAGCTCCGTTTTCATTCGTGAACGACGGTTAGTGGTGTTTTTGATTTGCCTTGAATCAACACGACGATTCTGATACAAAGTAATGTAATATGTTGTAACAGCAAAATGCTGTAGTACGACTTTGCTTTTTATTGTACCGTTTATATGCAAACAACCACAATTGCTTTACTCATTTTATTTATACAGCGAGTAGCCAATGTCATGTGCTCTTGACGTCATTCTAGATTGCCACAACAATAGGAAATGAATGCAACTAAAGCTTTACGGTTAGCGTTGTCTCGTGATGTAATTAATGTACCAACTAAAGAAAGGTATAGAACCATACCGTTTCTAAAAATAGAAATTGCTGTATTTTGGTTAATTTAACAGTCTTACGTGCAATCACTTGATCAAGTCAGTCAAGCCACTGTTTTCTTTTGAAATGTTCAGAGAGATCGAGGATTTGCCGCTTGCCTCTATCTTATTCGTTCACGGCTGATTGAACTTCTTGCCAATCCACCATATGCCTATGTACAGACAGCTTACTATTGCCGGTACAATTAATTAATAATTATAAACAGTGTGTGGCTTTTAAAATTAGTAGAGTCGACATATAAATATTAATTAATTAATTCAAATCAGAGCTCTAGTCTAGAATGAGATCCTTAGACGAATCTGTGGGAGTGAAGAACAGACTCTCTATAGCACGTGATGTGATCACGCCTTTTTCCAAATACGATATCTGACCGGAATACCTTTCGTCGATCTGGCCCAGTGGGTGAAATAACATGATTCTTAGCTAATGGTGTAGTGTACTCTTTTTTTGTCATCGAGCCCCACGTTTTGTAATGAGAGCCCTTTCTAGAGAAACAACTCGATCATTAAGTCATTCTACCTCAAAGTTACGACAGTCAGGAAACGGTACAGGAAGCAAAACGTTTGCTAAGTTTTTCTAAATTGCGGAATTGTCTGCTTACCGGTAGAAAGAGTACGTGGGAAATCAATTCATGACGTCAATTCGCAACTTGTTTGCAAGCAAATCCGCACTTACCGCTTTTCCTTCTGTTGAGTGGTTGTCTGCATGGGCTCACGCATAATTGAAAAATAGCGCAGAACACGGTCAAGAGGTGAGTAGCACGAGAATAGGTCGAAACGCGATGACTATAAAAGTGACTGCAGTAGCACAGCCGATCGACAACCAGTTGGATTGTGATGATCACAATGACTTCGAATCGACTAATCAGGTTTCTGCTGCCATTGTTGATGTTTGTCATACACGTCGCTTTGCGTGGAGTAAATGGTGACAGCAGTGAAGACAGCGTGACGGTTGCACAAATCAATGTGCAAGTTTCTCTTGGAGAGAATAATACATCAAATGGTTTGATGTCAAGAAAAATGGTGGGAATGAAAGGAGAGAAAGGAGACCGTGGGAAAGCAGGTCCGCCTGGAAGACCAGCACAAGAGAACAAATGCAGCTGCAATTGCAGTTCGCATCTGGAGGAAACAAAAGAAAAACTATCGAATTTGAATGAAGTGGGCAATCAGTTGTCACAAAAGGCAGAGCATGAAACAGAAAGCACAACCAAGAAAATAAACACCGACAAAGAAAGGAGTTACACAAGTTGTCACGAGGCTAAACAGTTAAGCAAACTGGTAAGTGGCGTGTACACTTTGGACCTTGGAGATGGATTGGACTCGTTTGAAGTGTACTGTGATATGTCGACAGACGGTGGTGGCTGGACAGTGTTTCAGAGACGCCAGGACGGTTCTGTCAACTTCTACCGCGGATGGTCTGACCAAAAAACGGATTTGGAGACTTGAACGGAGAATTCTGGTTGGGATTAGACAAAATACACAGATTGACAAAGCAACAGAAATTCTTTGAGTAGATCTAATGGACTTCCATGACAGTCGAGTACATGCTCAATATAAAGGATTTCAGATAAATGACGAGTCGAGTAATTACAGCCTGGGTACACATCATACAGTGGAAATTCAGGTAATGCACTGGCTGAACACAAGGATATGGAGTTAACACCAAGAACAGAGACAACGACATAATGACTTCGAGCTCGACGGCATGCCAACAGGGTAGGTCAAGTACCAACTGTGCTGTAGACTTGAAAGGAGGTTGGTGGTACTACCATTGTCATAAATCTAACTTGAATGGTCTCTACTTGAAATATGAAAAGTCTACTAACTACCGTGAAATCGTTTGGTCTACTTGGCAGGACGGTATTCCTCTCAAATTCACAGAAATGAAATTGCGTGTTAGTCAGTAAACGACATCTACTGCTACTTACAAAGCGTTTACGCTGACTCAGTATATTGACATTAGCACAGTACGCACTCTACTTTAGTCGAGTTGCAACAGCATCAAAAAAATAAAAACTCGCTTGTGTCTGCACCTGCTACAAATGTGTTAAGGATTTAAGTCCTAATTAACAACAAGACTGGACGTTGAAAGGGGTTACAAGCCGGTCTGTGCCTCTCTTGGTTGTTTTTTTGCATTTCAAACTTGTTTAAACCTATAAATTTTATCAAAGTTTTGATTTTTTAGCGCAACAATTTGCAATTTTGGTTCAGCAGTAATTCTATGTTTAGATAGGGTGGTTGTTGAAATGTTGAAAACCTATCATGTTAGATCGTAGTTATTAAACAAATTGAAAACTGCAGCAGACCGTTTGATTATTTGTGGGGATGTGGCTTTCTTGCTTCTTTGTCAAGGTGACTGAGCTGGTTATATACATACATACATACATATATATATATATATATATATATATATATATATATATATATATATATATATATATATATATATATATATATATGTATGTATATACATAATTAGTTAGCTATGATATCTGTCTTGCGTATAGGGATGTTAGAGAAGTCTTGCCAAGTTGGTGTCTGTGCACTCTAGTCCGGTGCTCACTGCTCGTGTCTCTCGCGGAACCTATACGTAGCTACACCTTGCCCACTATTCGTCGTCCAGGACTAAATGTTTAGTAGTTATTTGTTCCTATACTATCTAGGGTCTAAAATTTTCTTGTCAAGATGCATGCATAGGGGAACATAATTTTGACGTCGTCAACTCAGTTAGATAGTTTTTATTTCGGGATTCATCATTGTTTCGCGGGCGTTCGTCGGTACGCGGGTACACGTACGGTACGGTACGTGTACTCCTCCTGTGGTATACGGGTCTGGGAGACCGAGGTTACACGCCCCTCCCTCCGCGCGCAAGCGTTTGGCCACGCGAGTCTATGCCTCTGATGTACTGTATCTCATATCCGGGCAATCGATGCAGCCAAACAATGGCACTGAGACCAAACGCTCTGCTCTTTTTCTACCTCATCGCCTGTTGCTGCAGCGGCAGGACGTCGTACCACAAAGATTACCATTTAAGAAAACGCATCGAAGACCGCCATCATCGTCCAAATGGTCAAGCTGAAAAAAATCCGACTCAACGACAAATACAACACGGAATCGTAACGTTCTTGCTTTCTTTTAGAATACCTCGAGTCATTGAAGACACCAGAGATGGGAATTAGTTTTCGCAGTTCTCAGTCGACGGCTCGCTTTCACGTCAGTGCGGAAGGTATCACTGAAGACAATGCGACGGCTGTCATGTCCGCCGCTGCCGGATTTGACGCGCTTGTGCTGCGATATGTGGTGGCGTACTGGCCGACGCAACATCGGGCCATGTGGTACCAGCGTTTCAGCGGCGCAGACGAGGATAACTCTCGAGTTCTCATGGATTCGTTGATGTCTGGCATGGTGTACGCCGTGCGCGTTACCGCCTTGTTGTCGGATGGTACAAACAACCAGGCCGTCTTCAACTTCTCGACTCCTGGAGAGTCGCAATTCGGAAGAATCAGGCCATCAGCAGGTGATGTCTCAGCCACCGTTGCTTGCGGTATCTTGCCGTCTGTTATCCCACTCCTGTCACTATGTATTGTAGATATGACTGACTGTATTGTGTACATATTGTTGCTGTATACTAATGCCCTGTTCTCATTACATCCTGTTATAATTTGCTTGCGGGATCTGCTTTCTAATTTTAATAATTCAGAGGCATAGCCAAGTATATGCAAATGGCACAAGCAAAGCAGTTGGCAAAGAGGCGTGGTCCACTTTTCTGTGTCTGTCAATCTGGTGTCTCTTGAATTTGTGTGGTGTCCCTGTATCTAGAAAGTTCAGTGAATGGACTGTATAGTAATACTAAACAAGTACAGTACACATAACATTTAGTAATAAGTGAGGTATTACCGTTGCTGTGGACCTTATCTCCGCTCTCCAAAGCAGCTGACTTTGGCTCTGTCTACGCCAATTGATAATTATTCCTTATCCCACTCCTGTCACTGTGTAACAAGTGTACTGTTTGGTAGATATGACTGACTGTATTATGTATATATTGTTGCCATATACTAATGGCCTATTCTTATTACATCCTGTCATACTTTGCAGATGCTGTTAAGAATAAGAGTAGAGACATGTGTCAGTTGGAAGTTACCAACCATACTTATTCCATGGGTAATCTGTACTTGAAGTTACCCAAGAAGGCGTGCAACAAGCAAAAGTTCGACAAATATGTTATTGTGTACAGTAGCATGAGCGACTATCGAGAGGTTTTAGTGCCCAAAAATAAGAGTGTCGTAGTGATTAAAGGGCTCAGAGAGAAGCCAGAGTCTGTGACGGTTGAAGCAGTTACGGCCAGCGAATCAGTTATTGGATTTGAGGTCTCGAAGGATGTGCCATCACCAGAATTTGGTGTGGATTCTAATAGGTCTCCTACTGTCACAACAACTACAACAGTGTCAAACAATGGTCTCCTTATTTCTGTTATTATTCTCTCAATACTGTTTGTATCGTCGGCAGTCGTGGCGACATACCTCTGTGTCTACCTTCGAGTGTAACAATCCATTTTGTTTTTTGTTGCTTTTTGTTTACTAAATGTTTTTGTGTTCATATGTAGACATAGACATGAAATAGCTGAAAGGAGACGGTTGCACGAGACATCGATTGAGAAATCGAGAATACCGCTTGCCAAGAAGGAGTTGCAGAGTTCCTGTCTGGAAAAGACTTCTTTGGATGGAAGTGTCTCTTCAGGCAAGGAATCTATTCGAAGCGAGCGTGTAGATAATTCAGTGAAGGTAACTACTACATTGTGACGAATCTGTAAATACGTGAATGACGAAGAGGCACACATTAGTCTCGAAGATTTGTAAACAGTTTCGTAGGTTCTTAGGATGCTGTTTCATATTTTTTTAAAAAATTACGTTGACAGCAAGAGCTAATCATGTGTTAAAATTTTTGCTTTATTGTAAATACAATTTTCATATTTTGGATAAGACTTTGTGCATTCAAAGTTGTGTAAAATATTAGTGACCGGCAATGTTGTTTGCTTGGGTTATTTGCTATCAGGTTTGTTTAGATAGAGTAGCTGAGGCTATGGCAATGAAGTGCTTAGTGTCACAAACACCAACACATTGTGTGTTATCCCTCATGTCTTTACTTCCAAATTCCAAACAGGCGAGACGTTTATTGGTAAATGATTATGCCTATTGCATTTCAACAAGTAGTGATGTACCATATTTCTGCGCATTTAGCTGCATGCCGGTTTGAGTCAGGGATTACCAGGGTGCAGGTATACCCCTGGGTACACCAGCATGCCCAAGAAAGATGATTTGACCAACCTCCCTACTAGAGCTAGACTGAACCTGTAAGCACATGCTACATACATTCTTGGATATTGATTGATCTAACAATTACACATAAATAAGCACAAAGACGTATACTTTTCTCATCTAGATATACAGACATGGGCATAATTATGGAGCCACCCCCATATCAGCTGAGGCATGAAAATCAACAATTGCAGATTTATGATTATACCTGCTAACTTACTGATTCTACATGAGTCATGCTATTTGGGTATTTATATTGTTCTGATTGGACGCTTTGACAACCCGTAGCAACAAAGGATTAGAGAATGACCAGACTAACCATCGCCATCATACATTACCATGTCCAAACCGTTCATGTTGTAACATCACAAGAGCAGACTCACAATATGCAGGTAAACTGAAACGTATAGTCTCCTCTGACATAAGCAAAGTCATTTTATTGTTTAGAGTCTTTTTGAACAACGATTTTCATTATTAACTTTTAAATTGGTTGAACTGACAGCAAGAAGCAGTCGTGTAGGTCACACATGATCACCTCCAATCTCAGACACGTGAATGGCACAATCAGAGCCATTACCTCACCATTATGATTTGTTTTAATTTACTAAAAAAATGCAGCTGTTGCTGTAGATGCATGTACTTGCAGTGTTTGAGAAAGCCCGGTAATTTTTAATCTAAGTCACATGCTCAGGGTGGCTCCATAATTATGCCCATGTCTGTAGTATCTGTTTATCTGCTAGAAGGTATCTCATCACTGACGAGACACTTTAACATTTCCTGGTGACTTTTGTTTTGTTTCCACCAAGCTCATCGTACTTGCATACTATTAATAGTTGTAGCTTTTTATCGATTGTGTATGACTTCTGCCACTGCGAAGGTCCATTCTCAATACCTTCTGGGTGTTCAACTTTTATCTCTTCTAGCTGGGCTTCAGGAGAAGCTGCATTCTCTAGGTTAACGTCTGCCATTGAATTGAATTTGTGGCACATGTGCAATAGAATTACCACATGTCATTGTGTAGTTGCTTCCATTTATTACCGACACTCCCTCTTGCTACACCAGCTTGCCCATATTGTTACCAGAGTCCGACAAACAAGTTTCTTATAATGGCATGCAGCTAAATGTGCCGAAATACGGTAGTATTATCAATGAAAGATTTTTGGACAATTTGTAGCAATGAGCTTCGATTAGTGTTTGTTGTATTTAGGACTCGTGCACTGAATTTGAGGCTACTTGATCATGCTATCCTTTTTGTGGTTTTGGTAAGAAGGAAAAGGAAAATTATGCAGTAAATATGAGAAATTAAGTCTCCCTTTTTGAAAATTGTTAAATTTATATTGAAATCAACAAGTGAAAGGTGTGTGTGTGTGTGTGCTCATGTTTGTGTGCACATGTGTGTGTGTGTGTGTGTGTATGTGCGTGTGCATGCACATGAGCTTGTGTGTTTGTGTGTGTATGTGCGTGTGCATGCACATGAGCTTGTGTGTTTGTGTGTGTATGTGCGTGTGCATGCACATGAGCTTGTGTGTTTGTGTGTGTGTGTGTGTGTGTATGTGTGTGTGTGTGTGTGTGTGTGTGTGTGTGTGTGTGTGTGTGTGTGTGTGTTTGTAATGATCGTGCAGTGCAGGGTTAGAGCATAATTGCTGCACAAGTGTACTTATGTGGTTCCGAGAAACCATCTCATATAGCCATATCTAATTGTAGTGGCAAATTTTGTTGGATGTTTGCTGAAGTAATGCTGTTACCTTACAGGGCCGGCGGAGCATTCCAGATGTTGGTGTTACCAGGTCTTGCATGACCAAGCCCCATGTATAGTGAACATGAAAATAGCTAATTTATTTAATCACATGAACCAAAGCTCGTTAACAGAAGTTCCATTTTCAAAGTTGGATAGGTCATGGCTCACCGGGCCCACCCTGCTCCGCCGGCCCTGTCTTTCAGTGTTGCTGCAATTATGTATACTAATAGTCTTCAGCATTGGTAAGTTACAGACTCATAGGTTTACGAACAGGATTCTATGAGCATTGTGTTAGATAGACGACTTAGTGCGTGTTCACACCGACATCTGGACTAACTATGATTAGGCTAACTATGATTAGGGCGACATTAGCGCAAGTGTGTTCACACATTTGACTATGATTAGTAAGCTGCGTGGGCACATGAGTGTAATTAGTCTTGACGGTTTCATCTGTCATATCAGGCAAGAATTCGAGTTGCTGTAGGTTTTGAAGAGGGAAACATTTTAGTTTGCTTTCTGTAGCAGCTTCTTCAGGGACTGCAGGAAGTTGCCACAGACACATCTGCAAGCTGTTCTGTATACGTCGCCATGTTGTTGCTGCGTTTGTAGGTT
>NC_085087.1:5500508-5513008 GCF_963422355.1 Corticium candelabrum | reverse complement strand
AGAATCACACTAACTCTTGATTTATATATATATATATATATATATATATATATATATATATATATATATATATATAAAGCGCTTCTGCAGGGGCACTATTGATAATGCTCAAACGCAGATCGGATGACTGCTGTCGTATACTGTACTGTACGTACATCCGTAAAGATATATCCGGGTGCTTGGTATTGCACACACCACGCGGTCACAAGAGTTTGAGAACTAAACCAGTAATTAGGTTAGTGCTCTAACAATGTAGCCGTCGTCGAACTTCAACAGACGAGACGTCAACGTTCGAAGAGGAGGCATGCAGCGTGTCGATACTCCGCACTTTGCATCGACGGACCGTTTGCGCGTCTTTCTGCGTGACTGCATGCTTGCCAGCTGGTGAAACAGTCACGAGACGCGTCCTAACGTGATTCAATTTGGATTAAATAAAGTATCCGTGTTGAATTCAGTCGTTAATTAAATAAATTTCAGTCGGACGTTAAATTAATTAAAAAGACTGCTAGATTCAGTCTGGCGTCGAAAGAACAATGTATAATAGTGTTCTCAATCACTTGGTTAGGTCTAGACTTTTTAACTTATCACCGAGTAAGGATAGTTTAATTACTGTCACGTAACGTGTACAGTACAACGTTCGAAGCTGCCATTTTGTCTAGCGTCTAACGTGCACTATTTGACTGAATTTAACATTGTACGTTGAAGAAAACAGTCTGAGCGTATGCACTTATTAAAAAAAGTTTATACCTCATCAAGTGATCGAGGAAAATATTCTGCATTGTTCTTTTAGCACCAGACTGAATCTAACAGAGTTTTTTTCAACACCAGAACTGAATCTAACACAAACTGAATTCCTCCTAACACATGCACGTGACATCAAACCGTGTGCTCGCGAGTGTGCGCGTGCGTGCTTGCTTGCCGACATCCAAGTCACGGTTTCGACGACACCGTACCTCACAAAACAACGGATGGAAAAATGAATATTGGCTGCGTTCAACTTTCACCAGGTTTGTGAATATGAATCACTATCTAACCGTCCTCTAGAGACGTAAAATGCGTCATGGCAATGTGTAGCGATTTCTGTCGAGTTTTTCTAGCATTTTCTGTTTCTCCGACACGTGCGGGCACAGTGCTACACGGTCGCGTCGACGAAAACGAAACGGCACAGTAACAAACGGGCACAAGGCAGTACATGGCCGGAGAGCTCTAGATATCAATTACCGACGTATGTCCTATGTAATTCAGAAAATTACTAAATATTACAATTAAAATTAATAAAATTTAATGTTAAAAATTTACTAAAAATTAAATGTTAAAAATTACTAAAACGAATTTATTCTAACTATTTGGTAGATTTTAATATTATTTTGGTTTTCTATTTCGGGACAATGTAGTATCGTGCTATCACTTGTCCCGCGTGTCAAAGTGCAAGTGCCAAGTGGACTAGAGGAGTCATCCGAATGTGGATATCCGGCGGTCGACCGGAAGGGCATGCCAAGGCCTGACTGCACTTTCCACTGGGTAGAGAAGGTTGGCGAAATTGAGATTGACGGTATTTGACGGTATTATGGCAAAGAGCGTGAGAACAACAGAAATAGACGACGACAACTGGCAACTAGGCCAGCGCCCATCCACCTTCTTCGATTCTGCACACGCTTGCAGTCGAGAAGTCGTCTAGTGATTGATTGAAAAGTACCATCCGTCTGTATGCGATACAAAATACAGTAAACTATCGTGAGTTTGCAGTCTCGTTGAGTTGCTCGTGAAACGGCGAGGGTGTGTTCGGTAGGGGTCGTTTCCGACTTCGATTTCCTCGAGCTTTTCGGTTCATAACTAAGACGTAAACATTTCCATCACGTCTCGACGGGACGACGACGGGCTTTCGATCTCGAGTGGAGAGAAGAACTTGAAGGCACGTCGCACGCGCCCGAACGCGCAGACCAATCGAATCAACGGAAATCAATCGGAAAACTAATCAGCGCGGAATGCGCGAACCGGATACGAATAGAACACGGAAGCGACGGCGGACGCTAGAAATATTGAAATGACGAATTTCGACGAGTGACGCCATGGGAACTTCCCGGCGAATTTGGAATTCCCGATTTTTGCATTGCAGGCCCGACCTCCACGATACCATGCATACCACCTTGCACGGGATCGACGTGTCTATAAAATGCCAAGTCTGCACGACGCGTTTACTGCATTTTCGAGTGCTGCACGATTGGAATCGAATTGACATACGAGATGAGCTCGACGGCGGCTGTTGTCACACGTCTCGTGACACTCATCATGACTGACTCAATGCTAATGAGAGGATCCTATTCACTGCCGATTAGAAGTGCACTCGAGAACGATTCTTCCACGTGTTCTAGACTGCTGTCGAGCAAGCTTGAGGCGACCACGTTCGACAACGAGCACATGGTGGAGCTCTACAGCGTGAAAGGTCGCGGACTCTTGCAGCTGACCGAGAGCTTGTCGGAGCCATTGAGGATTCTCACGTGGGACGAAAGGGCGCTCGCCGACGCGCGTCTGTGCCTGGACGGGTACGAAATATACAACAAGCAGACGGCAGTGAACGAGCCTGCTCTGTATACAATCCGCACGTGCAACTGGGGAGGTGCGTCGACTAGCGTGCGTTACCTCGGCGCCAGATTACTCGACGGAGGTGATGTCCGTCTGACTCTCGAAGCGAGTCTCACTAGAAATGCGTACTGGAAGAGGCACGACTTTGGAAACGGCAAAGACAAGCTGCACTCACTACACACGGTCATCGACGGCGCGTCATATTACCTCGAGGTGGCGAGAGGCGGAGACGTCAATTTGGTGGCAAGAGACAGCAAGCCGCGCAGCGACGACAAGCACTTTATTTTCAAGCGTTGTCAGGCCCAGGTCTTACAACTCTCGGACGACAGACGCACTAATCTCACGTACAGTCCATGCTTTTGGACGGGACCGCAACTGACGACCGACGACATCGAAAAATGTTTGAAATAAATAAATTAGATTGCGTTCGTCTCGAGTGACAACGTACTGAATAGGGAGCGACTCTACGAGTTTGCGTAACGAGACGAGAATTTTGCAGAAATAATATTTTGTGTATAGATTTATTAGGTATAAAATTGATTGTAATTTTTATTGGCTTTTAAAGCTCTATAAGCATAGATATAAACATTATTTTATGTTTTACTACTAAAGGAATGAAATACATTTTCCAGGTTGTATACATTACAGGGCATAATTTATCCGGTATCGCATCGCAGTTTGCGAATCAATTTTTGTATGTTGCGAAACAAAGTCAGCTACGTGTCGCACAAACTGCGATGCGGAATCAGAATGTCCCATCCAAGTACAGTAGCTAGGAGTCTAACTAAATACCTCATAAGGGTGCACCCTTGCATTGCAAACTGATGAGAAGATACTATATATAATATCCTATTATATCTTTATTCAATTATGAACATCTGTACTTGAGTGGTCATGCTGTGCAATACATGAAACTAAAGCACATTAGCAGAGCACCTGCCCAAACTATCATCTCATTAGCAGAGGGATGGCAACAGAAACAGAAACTTGAAACAGGGTAGCTATTGAGACTTCCATTGTAACTACGTAGCAAGGTAAAAAAGGAACAAGAGTAAGTAACAGTGTAGTCAATGTACTTGCACTTTTACATCGTAGGTAATGTCACTACCTACTAAAATAACAAACAATCATTCAATGTGTAGTTGCATGGGACTTTCCAATGTAAAGGTCAACACAAACAGCACTTTCACAGAAACACGGGAAGTACAAACAGCACAGCTTTTCTAACCTACTTGAAAAAGTTGACAAGCTTTAAGTTTGTGTTGCATATGCTGTTTTTCAACGCTCTGCTGAACCCTCTAGCTACATTGTCATGTCATCTGCAAGGTCATTCCGCTGACTTGCCTTTCGCCATTGCTAACTTAGACTCGGTTCATCTTATCTTTGAAAATTTGAAGGCTGACAACCCTGAAGTGCCATCGGAGCTGTCGCAATTTATTGCAGCGCAGAGAAAGATGACCAGCTGCATTTTCAAAACGTAAAGCTGTCAGGCGTACAGCCAAACGTACTTAGTGCATTTATGATATCAAGATCACTTTTCACCAAAGCTATTGGGAAATGCATTCACAATCGTTTTGATGATTTACAACAGGGATTTTTAAAGCAGTTTGTCTTCTTGACATAAATCTGTGGCCGACTGACCGAGTTGATCTTGCAGCCATTGGTGTAGCTGATGTGTCTCTTGCTGTAAAGCACTTCCGTTGTCTTCTATCAGATAACAACGTATTGCTGGATGGGGTAATGACAGACTGGACCTTCGATAACTTAATTGCGACACCATCCAAAAATACTGTATGGTCACTGCTTCTGTTCCAGTACAAAGAGATATTTCCAAACTTTGTGCAATTGGTGTGCATACTTCTGGTGTTTCCAGACAGCAATGCCATAGTGGAGCGTAGTTTCAGTGCTATGAGGAGGATAAAAAGTGACTGGCGGTCAAGTCTTAGTGAAGATACCTTAGAACACTTGATGATGATTAGCATTGATGGTCTGCCATGGCACAGTTTGATCCTACACTTGCAGTCCAACGGTTCTTCAGCACTCCAAGGAGGCCACACGTTCAGCCATATATGGTTAAAAACCAAAAGTTAATGAATAGCATATTTACCTCTAAAATTTGCATGGGCAGGGTGCCACTTGCTACTATTCAAGTAACTTCGTTTCCACTTAGCTAAAGGGAATTGTATTATAATAACAAATCTAATAGTATCATCACTATTCACAGTTTGGCACTGACTATGAACTTACGCCTCTAGACTAGAAAAGCATGAACTGTCTGGGTATTTAATTAATTAATTAATTGCTCTGTTTTGTAAAAATATGGTTGCGACGCAATTTTGCATTACTGCTACTCAATTTGCAATTTGTGTTGCAATACTGCTACGAAAAAAAAAGAAAGTAAATTATGCCTGCATTAAGTATTGAGTTTTGCCATTGCATGATATCTGGACATTGTTACCGCTGCACCGGTGTCCTAAGGAATTTGATATCCCATGTTTTGTTGCATCATCGAGCCGAGTTTACTAGGGAATTTGGTATCCCCCAAGTCATATTCTCGAAGGGTCTGAGATACCCCTATTTGTAGCCTCTTTGGGAGACGGTCTGTAACTTCGAGGCTGCCCTCTTTGCGAATTTGGTCAATAGGTAGGCAAACTTTCAGTTAGCTGACGAACTACCGGTGCACTTCGTGCTACGCTAAACGATCTTGTGCCACCATGCAACAGGACGAACTTACGCTGATGTCATTGTTTTAGTACGAAACACCGATTAGCCCTTGCTACAAGATCTGGTTCAAAATTAGCCGTCTAGCTGTGTACGTCTCGATTGTTTCTTACCATTTTCAATTAGAGCGACGCCCCTGTTATCGGACACCATCAATCATCGGACAGCCGTGCAAGAAGTAAACGAAGTAAGACTGAGCTTTGTTAAAGCCCACAGTAAGAAGGATTAGTAAAGACTGTGATTCCAGACGCGGGAGTTTCAAAGGCTTGAAACGGTTATGCTAGGACGGTAAACATGATCCTTCTCTGCGACACCGTTTAGCGGACACCACCATCATTCACCAGACACGACCTCCCTCACGAAAACGCAAAGGCAATTCTGCAACTTCGCACCTGAGATAGGTTTATAGGTGACTGGCTAACACAACAACATGCACTATCACTGTCTCCGTTTGCTACTCTCCAGGAGTGATAGCACACGCTCATTGAGTCGATGTAACGCCCCTTTCCTCGGACAATCCTTTTTTCTTTGCAGCAGCAGTCTGCAGGTAATAATGTCATGAGAGAGAGTTGGAAGGAAATATCGTACGGCCTCCAATTCGTTTGACCTTTGTTTGACTCAGCAACGGTTATTAGCGGAAACTGCTGAATTCTCTCTGCTGACAGGCTTACTCTGTTGGCATCTACTAGCTCTCCGGTACTGTCTAGTCTTCCCAGCGTAAAAATTTGAACTCCTGAGTGTCTTGCAGCACAACTGCACAGGCTTGATGCATCGGATGTAGCAAATGATTTACATCATCCGTGTTCGAGCTTTGCGGTGAGCACATTCTCCCAACTTGCACAGGAACAGCCCGTGCTTTTCTTTCAAGGCCCCTAAATTGTTACTTGGCTCTGAATAGGACGTGTGCAGGTGTTTCTATCTCAGTTTGATATCTACCATTGCCTGACCTTGAACCGTCACGAAGTGCAGCACATCATCGTTGGTACAACCAGCTGTACCAAATGCAGAAACTTTGCTTACTACCAGAGCAGCTAGAACCTTCACCCCTGCTTATCCTAGGTAAAGTTGAATTAGATAACATCAAGTCCTTGTCAACGCGCGCTACGCAGCGATCGACTTTCTTTGCAGAGGGTAAAAGAGCGTTTATTACTCCAATTCTGCCCTCTCATTGGTTTCGGTTGTCGTCTTCTTTGTTGAACGGCTAGTTCGTTCATGCGACATCTTTTACACGTCCTAGTGGGGGCGTGGTTGTGGGGGAATGACTCAGAATTGCCATCTAGCACTCTAGGCAAGTGTTCTGCGGCGTTTCAGATAGCTGAATTTAATAAACTGCAGTTATTTGAAACCTAGAGCTGTTGCTGAGAAGGTAGGAAGGCAAGAAAATGAGTGTCCGACGATTGGGGCCGTTACCACGGGCGTTTGACCGACTCTAACTCATACAGATCTTGGTTGACATGCAGGGTAACAACACGATTTGTAGGTAAAGAGTTGTTGATTAGCGATGTATAAGTAACTAGGCTGAAGGATGCGTGTGTGCAATTTAGACGCTCCTGTCCGGTGAGCGATGCGTTTGTCCGATGAACGGGGTATGCAAGGCTCCACACTGTTTTCAATCTCACTCTAGGCAGAGAAGAGGTACAATGCTCTCTTTTGGTGTGCTCAATTACAACTTGGATACCTACATTTATGATGTGGTAGGGACTGCGTTCGAAAACGAATAACTGAGAACTCGCGTCCGGAATATGATGGTGTCCGAGGAACGGGGCCGCGCTCTAGTTCTACCATTCTAAGGTTAGATTAGAAGTGTTGCAGAAACCGAGAGAAGCATATTACACGGTCTGTCACTGAACTGTAGCAAGTTTAGTTGAAAGAAGTGCATGACGTCTGCCGGCTGTGCGTGCGCAGCCGTATGTTGATCTTTGCTTCACCATTTAGGTTAAATGGTGTTGGCATAACAATGACATCACCACGAGGTCGTGCACCCTGTTGCAGTGGCTCGTGATCGTATGTAATTGTCCCGTCGCCGCGCTGTACTCATTGGAAGTACACGAATAGTTCGTCGGTCAACTGATCGTTTAGCTCTATAATGCATTGCAACCAAATGCACCTGTACAAACACACACACACACACACACACACACACACACACACACACACACACACACACACACACACACACACACGCACACACACGCGCACGCACGCACGCACGCACGCACGCATGACACACACACACACACACACACACACACACACACACACACACACACACACACACACACACACACACACACACACACACACACACACACACACACACACACACACACACAGCCATGCATAGCACTGGACAGCTAGTCGCTTTGCACACACGATGGAGGAGGCTCATGTCGGCGCTATTGCAGAGTGACGAGGCGAAAATGTACGAAGAAGTCTTCGCTTACTTGCCAGATGGTCAATATCTGGCTGCATCAAGCAAAAGGGGGAAGGGGGAAGCGGTCATTCGAAAGCGATTAAAAAAGTTTGAGTTAGTTTCTGGTGTTCTTCACTACAAAGATAGTCTCTAGAACTAACAATGCGTGAACCTCCGTCGAACGTCGCTTCAAATGAAAGCTACGAGCAATACTCATTGGGAGTAGCTTCTATCCGGAGTGGAGCAAATTTATCTTCCCCATTTAGTCTCGTGTACGTACACGGAGTGTATCCAAACACCGCGGCTGCCGACTGCTTCTTCTGTCGACCGTAGACAGGATAGAAGCCGGTTCTAATTTTTCCAAAGCTATAGCTATAAATTCTGTATGTCTTTGTGTATCGCGTTACGTAATTAGCTACGGTATCGGTAGTTGGCGACGCGCGTTAGCAAAGAAGTCGCGTACGTACGCATACTACGGCAGCAAGATTGGATGCTCGTAGATTTTCAGGTGGCGCTACTTGAAATACAACGTTTCTGTTGTTTCTGATCAAAAATTAACGTCTTTATAGCTAGATGTTCTCTCATGTCGAACAGCGCGTAGTGATTGGCTGCCCGGCCATTGTCCCTCGTTGCCGCGTGCGACACAAAGAAGAATAATGCGGCGTGATTTGTCACTCGCTTGCATACCATACATTCCTGAAGCGTGACACCCATATATGGTCATTTTTTGGCGTGCATAGTCAACCACAGAGATTTGGGGCAAATAGAACCCCGTTTGTATACCGCTCCTCGCAAGTCACGTGACTTCTTCAAAGTCCCGTTCCTTTGACTCGTAGCTTTCAAAAACTGGAGAACCAAGACATAACACAGGTGTGACTCGAAGTAAATACGTAAGCTGTTTCTCTGCATTAATAGCCTCTTTTGTTACCCATACATAGCGATACATCAGAATGGGTTAGTGATTACTACTTACATGTAGCTTTCGTTTTTACCTCAAGCGCTAAGATTACTTTGCTAACTGTTATAATAGATATCACATTGTGAAATATGTCAAAAATCCACGAGAAAGTTTGAGAAACCAGCGCCATTTCTACATTCCATTTCTGTGACGAACACTTGGGAAAAGGTCGGGATTCACCTGATTGAGTTTCCAGTTAGCAGCAGAGGCAATCGGTATTGCGTGACATTGATAGACTAATTCTCGAAATGGTCAAAAGCTATATATATATATATATATATATATATATATATATATATATATATATATATATATATACATTTGTTTCAGTGCTGTCGCATATCCTCATGCAGGGGGTTGGTTGAGGGCAATCCCCAACTCAAGTCTAGGCCTGGCCATGTCTTCGCGTGAATTCTAATTCTCGAAGTGATCAGAAGCTATATATATATATATATATATATATATATATATATATATATATATATATGGCTATTTCAACCAAAGAATCTTGTTACACCGCTAGATTTTTTGTACAAGCTGATTTTTCGTCATAGCTGTCTGGAAGATATCATCACAGACCAGGGAAGGGAATTTTGCAATCAAGTAATGAACAGTCTAGGAGAGCTGACAGGCTTTCGACATCTTGTCACGAGCGCCTATCATTCTCAGTCCAACGGATTAGATGAAAGGCTTAAACAAAAACTCTAAAAACAGCCTTGCAGAAGCTAGTCAACGAGAGATGAGACGATTGGGATCGGTTGATTGACGATTGACAGCGTTCTTTCTTGCTTATCGTACGAGCCGACAAGCAATCAACAAACTTGAATGTAGGTAGGAGAGCAAGTACTTCTTCAAGAAATGAGAAATGTGAGACGGAAAGGAGAAAGTTGGAAGTCCAGTTTACGTGGCCTTACCTAAATTGTAGAAGATTTGGGTAAAAGAAAATTCAGACTACAAGACACCAAGTCAAATGTCCTCAAAACACTGGTCAGCTGTCACAGACTGAATGATGGTTATAAAACCAAACCTGAAAATGAGAGACAGTTCTTATGTAAGTTTGAAAAAATTAATACATATAGTGCAGTACAAACTTAGTAATGTAATTGACTATCTGAATAGGACAAAGACCACGTTGAATCAGTAAAAAGGAAAGTGGAAAACGTAAACGAAAATTTTTTGCCAAGACACAAATATGCCACAAAAGAAGTCAAGACAACACCTGGTAATTAATACATACAAATTTCTAAAAATAGTATTTTTTAATTTACTTAATTTGATTTTGTTACGAACGAAATGAGTCTAGGTCCGCCTCTTCAAACATTTGAAAGATATTTTGATGAAACACCGGGAGCTTACTGACGAGCACATTTTTCTTGCTCAAGAAACAATAAAAGACAGTTTCCGTACATTAGTGGATTACAGTCACCCCTTCTGTCACAAGCAGATGGCTTTATACAAGTTCAAGAAGAACAATCCAAATACACCACATACAAGATCGCCATCATTGGGTCACTTCAAGCAGCTTTGACCAAACGATATCCGTCTACGACAGCAACTTTTCTAGTTATCAACTCAGTCCATCTATCTGTCGTCAACTCGCAGTAATATATAAAACTGTAGTAGAGGATCAAAGCAACGGAAACGGCGAAGATGAATGTGGTCCCATTTGCTTAAGTTAACTAGACGTTGAATTGCCGTTTGTTCAACAGCAGAGGGGAGGCGTTGACTGCGGTGTGTTTGCTATTGCATTTGCTGTATATTTAGCTCTAGGAGATGATGTAGCAAGCCTGAAATTCGACCAACTAGGAATGAGGGAACGTCTCTACAACTGCTTGCAGCGTACCAGACCCTCTCGCGCCGTCGTGCCCGGTTCCCGTATAACACGACAACACCAATACGCTCAAACAACTGCTAGGCGCACTCCTAGACTTCGCCGTACCTATATATATATATATATATATATATATACATACATACATACATACATAGAAATTTGCCGCAACTGTTTGATGCCTGAAGAGTGTGATGATACCGTGCGGCCATGGTTTTACGTTGGTTGTCTTCAACATCTACCACAACAAAGTGACAAATGGAGCTGTAACAACTGTTTGTAAGAACGCTGTGGCTATACTTTATACGATATAGAGTAACTTGCTAACAAAGTCTAAAATAGATGTTTTAGTCGCAAATTTAATTAGAAAGCCAACACGCGATTTATAACTTATTAGTTAGTTTAGTGTATGGATTACAATGTCACATTTTTAGGCATGCGAAATTGTCATGATCTATGCGGCCCGAAGATGCCAAATTCTCTAAGAAACACGACTCGGTGGGTGCCATATTCTACAGAAAATACGGCTTGGAGATGCCAATTTGCTAGAAAATACTTGTACGGCTCGGTGAATACCAAATTATGAAGGATGACAGATTCCCTAAAGGTGGTTTTACATTAAAGACGTAAGGAGGTGTTACGTGCTCCTTAAGTGCTTTGCGTTTTCTTACGTCCTTACGTGTCTGTTCACATTAAAACGCCGAACGCAAAACGCGGAGACGTAAGGAGACGCAAGTAAATAGACTCGGTTTCTATTCTTGGGTCTTGCGTCTCGCGTTTTTTTATATCAACCTCACTATTTTCTGATGGAAGAAAGTGTAATTGAGAGCGTTCGCTTGTACCACTGTATTTGGGACATCTCTCATCCGTTGTACAAAGACAGGAATGCCAAGAGTGAGGCTTGGCAGAGGATGTAATCAGTAAAAGAGCTTCTTCACACGACATTGCAATGTGTAGCGTGCTTTAAATTATCCTTTGCAAGTCACAAAGGCTAGCGCGTTAATCGAGGGACGCAAGACGCAGACGCGTGCAGTTTTAATGTGAACAGAATAAAGGTGCAAGGAGACGCAAGACGCAAACACGCAAGACACGAATGCAAACACGTAAGGCTTTGCGTCTCTAATGTAAACCCACCTTAGGCTACACTGTTTGGGGATGCAAACGTCCCGAAGGGATACCAAATTCCCTAGTGAATAATGGCTCGGAGATGCCAAATTCCCTATGACACCGGGTTGCTCGCAGCGTTACAAGTGGTTTTTGTTGTCTTGCAGCACATGCCCTAGCTCAGCTAGAAGGTATGCGGTCAGAAAGCCTCCGAGACTTTTTGGGTCTAGAGACTCTGACTCAGTGTGCCGTGTCCTACTCGTGCAGTGAGCACGGAGAAAAGCTTGGCTTGCGAGGCTAGTATCCTACTAATACGGCTCTGATCCTACTGTCAGAGTACGTACAGTAGACTCATCAGTGCAGCGGTGTCTAGCGTGCGGTACACACTTTCCTCGGAGACCAATCCGTCGGAGAGCGCTAAGAATGCTTGCATCCGGGATGCATTCCTTTGTTAGGGTTGCCTTTGCTTCTTGCACTCGGCTACGCAGAATGTCGTTATTGATTCATGAAAAGACGTACGTAAATTTGGGAAGCAGTTTGGGCGCCGGAGTCTCTAAAATGTGACAATATTAGAGACCACAGCGACACTCTGAAATTTTGACGTCTAATTCACAAAGACATCCGCTAATTTCCGTTTCAAAGTAAGTCAAATTTGAAGCTCATCGTAAGAGACATTAGTCCCAACTAAAAATATTATTGACGATGTGCAGGACGCGGTAACAAAATAGCAATGTAACGCGCGCAGCATCATTTTTCAAATGTTGAGGTTTAATGTTTTATTTTCACAATTTTTGTCGGTCAGGTAATCTCACAATTATTTGCACAACTAAATTTAATCATTGAGTAGCAGTCAAGCCTTCAAATTCATATCAAAGGGGTGGCAGCATACC
>NC_085087.1:5478008-5495508 GCF_963422355.1 Corticium candelabrum | reverse complement strand
CAGCTGTGGCTTAGTAGATGCCAATGAGTGTTTGTCACCTAAAATCCCTGAGCAGAGTGACAGTAACAACTGAACTCTGCTAGAGACCTGAATTGTAGAAAGTACCTAATGTCATGGGAAGTCATGTGACCTGTTTGTACATCTGCACTGCGGCTACCAATAGAACTTGGGACTCAAAATAATTTTAGACGTAACGATTAACTTGAAATCTAATGATTCAATAATTAATTAATACGTAATGATAATAATTCGTGCTATTTTTATACATCGTATCTATTTCAGATAGATTATAGTTAGTTTGAATTCAAAAACTTAAATTTGCCAATTAATTAATTAATTCTTAATCGCAGCAAATAAATATTGTTTAATATATTAATAAATAATAATAAGTAAGACTTGCTTGTTAATATAATAAAGGTGGTCGACTAATGGAAAGTCACGTAACCTGATCATATCATTGCAGCTGCAGCAACAAAACTCAAAACTTAAAATTTAAGCAGAACAATTAGCTTGAAATCTAATGATTCAATAATTAATAATTAATTAGTAATAATAATTAATCAGTAATAATAATTAATTAGTAATAATAATTAATTAGTAATAATAATAAATAATAATAATTAATAATAATTTCTATCTGATAATTGATATCGTTACACGTCGTGTCTACTTCAGAAAGATTACACATAGTTTGAGTCTTTAACTTACAAAATTAATTAATTAACTATTATTTGCAATAATTAAATATCGTCTATTATATCTACTATATTGCCCAACACTTCCATGCATACCGATGACAAAAATTTAAATCACAAACCTAGACCAACACCTTCAAAAATAACCCCACGCATGCGCAACTCGGGTTACCTACTCGAGCACGCGGCACTTTCCGGGAGGTGTCACTGTCTGTCAACACTTTCTCTAATTAAATCCGCGAAACCTTACTACGTGTACATACTTCCAACTCTGACGACCGCCCATTGGCTGAGGTAAACAAAGTGACTGGATTCGTTCGTCAAGCGGTAGAGCCTAAACCTGGCGCGCAGCCCATCCGGAAACGACGAGAACGACTTAATGACGAGACGATAATTCGCGCTGACCGCCAATTCCGTCGACTTGTAACCTTTCGCGTAGATCTCCTCATCCGCCGTCTCGTCGCCGCGTTTGACGGCCCACAAGAGATGGTAATCGACGCGATTCGCACTGCGCAGGATCACTCGACTTCCCGGTATCCCGTATACAGTCAACGGCGTCGACGCCAAATCGACGTTCGTCTCGACGCCTACAGAACAGCTTTACTCTCTTAATTCGAGAATTAACTTGTGCGTTATTAGATTTCGCTTACTGCAACGTATGGCGCCGTTTCCACTCGCTGCGATGGATCTAGTGGATAGAAGAGCGACGACGACGATGACAGCTAACGCACGCATGTTGATCGGATGTTAGACTGATGGGATGTCGAGCGGTTGCCTGAAGTTGCTGCACATGTGATCTCACTGTCAGGATATTCGCTTAGTGGCTACTAAGTAGTGACAAGGATAAACCGGAGACACCGCCTCATTGCGTCTTCCCCAGAATGACCGCAGACCCACATGATCACCAGACCACACACATTAAACCAGTACGCATGCGCAGCATTTCTGTCGCCGAGCGTGTGCCTAATTGCAGGAATAGCACTGCGAGGCCAATACATACGGGAATCATTATTTCATTAAACATAATATATTTCGTTTAACATACGGCATCATGGTTAGGTATGGGTATCACTAGTTTATATAACATACGGGTATCACTATTGTTACTTTACATAACATACGGGTACCATTATTTAACATAATTTTTTTATTTAATTAATTAACATACGGCTTTATACGGGTATCGCTAGTTTATATAACATACGGGTATCACTATTGTTACTTTACATAACATACGGGTACCATGATTTCATTAAACATAATTTATTTCATTTAACATCCGGCATCATGATTACATACTGGTATCACTAGTTCATATAACATACGGCTATCACCATTCCATAAAGCTTTTTATAAATAATTTTACACCATTCAAATCACACTACGACATTAGATGTAGAGTGTACTGTATGTTACCCTATCGTCAAGCATCTGCACATGCTCTCCACACTAACAATGCAACAAACATTCATCGCATATAACACGACTACTACTCTTGTCTCGCCGCCGGCTGCACTTCATTCAAGTCTGCATATTCGACCGCGCTGTATCGCAAGGGAGCCGGCAACGGCTGCTCCATAGCATCTTCATCCAATTCGGCATACCTTGCCGTATTTGTCTGTAAGAGAAAAACAGGACATGCATTGTGCACGTATTGTATTGTACCAGTGGTATGCATGTATCATGCTCCACAATACAGTCTGCTTCACATGCAAGTGTAAATCTAGTGTAAATCCATCTGAAGCACTCAAAGTGCCGATGAATGAATTTACATGAATTTGGTTCCTCTGTTGAGTATAAATGTTGATGATGTAAAATGTGAAATGTTTTTCTGAGGACAAATACAGACAAACAAACACAAACACAAAAACACAAAAAACACAAACAAAACACAAACAAACAAGCAAAAACCAACACAAAACACACAAACAAACTCGAACAAACAAAGACAAATAAACAAACACAAACAAACACAAACACAAACAAACACAAACACAAACAAACACAAACAAAGACAAACAAAGACAAACAAAGACAAACAAAGACAAACAAAGACAAACAAAGACAAACACACACAACAAACTCAAACAAAGACACAAACACAAACAAACAAAGACACAAACAACACAAACAAACAAAATTATTGTATCCAGTAATGGCAAAAGACAAAAGTGGAAACTTTTGATATCTACAAGGAATGAGGTGTATGTATCAATTAGATGTATAATACTGTACACCTCTCAATATCTGTTCTCTATGTTTCTTTGAGCACAATCGTTTTTCAAGGAATCCCTACATTTCGTTTCATTAGGCATTTGTCAAAGTAATTAATTACCTACTATTGTCTCTGAGTGTGGCATACTTGAAAACGACTAACTCTTGTATGCAACATTCATCACCCTAGACATACACGTACTATAGTCTCACAAGCCAAGCCTTCCTCTGTGCCCACTTTGCAACCTCACATGCTATTCGCTTGCTCGCACGAACAGCACATAAGGTCGCACATGAGCACGGAGGAAAGCTTCACTTGCGAGGCTACACGTACCATACATCTGATCACAACTTTTATGCACCACCAATGTCTCTACTGTCTGGATCATCATTGTTAGTATCCTCGTCATGGTCCATTAGATAACGATTTAATAGTGATGTTTATAACGTATACACAGAGAGGAATATAACAGTCGGTCGTCGGTCATCAACTGGTGTTCATAGTACCTACATGATTGGTCAAGGCGTAATAGTTATTGCATACATGGTAGGAAATCAAAACAAGTGACCCAAAAGTCTAGACAAATGATCCAAGCAACTGGCCAAATCCAATTATAGAGCTGATGTGATGCCCAAATGAGTGAATAACCATACTGTTCAGGGTTTTCTCCAGCATACAAAAGGCACGATGTTCTGCCATGCCTTCGCTTCCACTTGGTACAGGCCCGCCATGCTTTGTTGCATGAGTACTCAGTAGGCAGTGATTAGCTATGAACACAATTGACTTGCATTTGTATTTTGAAAAGTGGGAAGTCGTTTGAGGCTAACAAGTAGTTAGTTCCTAGGATGATTGGTCTGAAGATAAGACCAATTAGGACAAAGACTGCTATATAGTATGACTCAACAGTGGTTGTCAGCACCGCCCACTATTAGGTCAGTATCTGATGGCAACAAACAAATTCTGTAGATATGAGGCCCTTCCTATCATACGTGGGTTCTCAGCTTCTTGAAGTCTAGAAATTTTCCCCTAGCTATACACCTTATTATATAACTATCGTGTAGTCAAGCACAGTGAACTAAGACAGAAGGTGTGTTCACACTATGGTTTGCGAGCCTGGTTTGAGCTTGTTATCATAATTGAGTTATAGCCTGTTCACACTAGCAAGGTTATGTAGCCTAACCGAGCCAAACCAAACCGAACCGCACCAGCTAACCGTGTTGGCCTGCTTTCACACTGCCAAAGGCTGAAAGCGCGCTGAGAGTGCGTAGTCAAAGAAAGTGGGCGTGTATTCAGCTAACTGTGCATATCCGGATAGTTCTTGTGATGGATCGTAGGCAAGATGCGATTGTCCTGTTTTAATTGGCATCTCAGCAGTCAATCGCAGTGAGATGTACAACACCGAGGTCTCAGAGACGATTTTCCACTGGATTACCGAACCAAACCGTGGTGGTACGGTAGCTTAAGGTGAGCCAGCTCAACCCGGCTTGGTAGGTTCGGGATTTAGTCAGCGTTCACACTGCGAAGTGAAGCCGAACCAAACTGTGGCGCACCGTGCTGGCACAGTTACAAACGCTAGTGTGAACGGGCTATTAGTGTTAAACGTTGCACCTGCCCCATGGAATGCTGGTTTGCGCTGGGTTTGCAAACCCTACTTGCAAAGGTAGGTTTGTGGTTACTTGAGTCTGGTTTGGAGCTATCAAAACAATCCTAGCTGTTTAGTGCCTAGTAACCAGAGTAGCAGTCTGCCTAGCCGATAGCTACGAGAGTAGCAATGGAAATCATCGTCTTACTGTGGTGGATGCTGCTAGAAACAGGGCGTCAACAGCAAGAATCTCGCACGTGTAAGACGACAGATGACATCATTTTCATCCCTATTGCAGTGTTAGTACAGAGTACCGAACTGTTCTGTCGTTTGTCATGCGGAGTATTCTAACTCTGTTATCAGACGCCATGCCTAGAGATTCCTGCTCAAACAATGGGTCACAATAGCGTGCTAGGTTGACAAACCAGGTAATCAAACCCAGTCCAGTCTGAACATAGGTTTGTACTGTATGCTAATTTATTACCTCATATCACGTAAATCAAAACATAACACACCATGGTTTGCAAACCATAGTGTGAACACACCTAGAGAGAAACCTTCTTTAAAAATAAACCACTTTGTTCCTTTTATGCCTGAGCATTCCATGAGAGCAGTTTGTGGCATCTCAATGTAGGCAAACCTGCATCAAAGCTTTCGTGGAGGGCGTCACCATAAATTTGGAATAGGCAGAGCCAAAACTTTGGGTGGGCGTGGTTATACAATTTTTCATCTAGAATTTGGGGACACCCTTGCTGTTACAGTGTAATACTGTAACAGTTATATTTTGAGAGCAAATAACTACAGTAGTGAATATGATGCAACAAGTAAAGTAATTAAACTAAACGTTGATGTTGATTTACAAGAAAGGATTGTGACATCCAATAAGAACGAATGCCTAAAAATTTAAAATGTCAATCAACCTTGTTTGCTATAGCAAGATGTCAACCAAAAAATTTTGCTTTATATTCCACTATGTGTATGTAATGCAAAGGACCTGGATAGTGTACCCCTACTCTTTTTCTTGGCTATGAAGAACAGTCTTTTCAAACAGCCAGGTAAAAATATTGAAAATATTTTGGAAAAGAATTAGTAGCAGAATGACACGTGCACACAGACACAGACACAGACACAGACACAGACACACACACAAACACACACATGTACACACCATACACACACACACACACACACACACACACACACACACACACACACATGTACACACACACACACACACACACACACACACACACACACACACACACACACACACACACACACACACACACACACACATGTACACACCACACACACACACACACACACACACACACACACACACACACACACACACACACACACAAACACACAGACGGACAGATAGACAGACACACACACACAGACAGACGGACAGATAGACAGACAGACACACACACACACACACACACACACACACACACACACACACACACACACACACACCTTAGATCTGTGTACGGACGAATAATGAACATCGGGATTTGGTCGTTTCTTCGCATTGTAGTCGACGAGCGCATAACTCCGTTTACTCGTAATACTCCCCTTATCCTCATCTCCGTCCTTGACCTTACTCTCGTCCTCGTCGCCAGGAATATGGTCATACAAGTGCCCAGTCGCTTCGTTACCCGTGGGACCATTGGCCACCTCATCGTACTGAACACTAGCAGCAGCACTTTGGCAGTTGGCGAGATGATCGTATGTCGATGCTCGCTTCTCTAGCGCCACTTCGTCGTAAATGTGGTCGATGTGGACATCTTGATCGGTAGGGTCGGCGGTTTGATCGGCCGGTTTAGGTTGATCGGGTTCCGGTTCTTCATCTTCAGCGATTTGATCATAATCGCTTTCGCCTGCAGGAAAAGATTTGTGTGAACAATGCTACCAACCATTTCAGTTGTAGGCCATAACAATAAATGACAATAATAACAACAACAGTAACACAATCCAGGCCACAGTAGAGCATAATACCGTCGACCAATGGCTGACCAAATAAGAAGATTGCATGGAAAGTTTGACACGATAATGACAATGACAGCGTTCTATTTGCCTACGAAAAAATCCCATCACCGTCACAGTGATCTTCCACACAATTGGATGTAAAAACGCTAGCACTTTTACATGCACATTCTCTACTCTGTAGCTCAGTCACTCCTAATGGTAATGAACACGCAACAGAATTCCTACCGTGTGTGACGATCAGAGTACAAGAACATGTACAGAGATGAAAACCTACTCACTTACTGTCTGTTCACGTGAACCGTTTACACAGGAATCGTGCTATTTACTATGCAGGTAGGTCTTTGGCATTCTCATGTATTGTACTGTAGCATAGCCGATCTCTTTACAGACTATGGACACTCAACTGGAAGCATCTTGATTGAATGAAGATATTATAGTATTTAGATAAATGATATCCTAATAAATTATTTATTTCTTAAAATGGTGGTTGCAACAAGGGGCTGCTTCAAAATGGCAGCTACGGCTCTGAGTAGCCGAACATTTGAAACTCATATTTCAGGGTCTGGGCTATGCATTCGGTGATATAGTTGCACTATCATTCGTACCTTTATTGGAGCTCTGAAGAGATGAGAGAGTGGCCGCATGCCTGGAATCACACGAAGTCGTTAGAAAATCAATCACCAAGACGATCAAAAGCAACACTGATAATATAAAAGCTATCTACTCGTTTGCATGTCTATGAATGTAACTATTTGTGAGCATCAACCACATGCTGTGTTCACACTGCACAACTGCCAGCGCGCGCGCGCGCGTGTGTGTGTGTGTGTGTGTGTGTGTGTGTGTGCATTTGTAACTACACAAATGCCGCCTACACAAACTATTCAACGATTCAATAACAACCGAGAAAGCAATAACAATAAAACCAAATACGTCCGCCCCCACCCCCTTTCTCTCTTCTTACGCCAGACCATCTCAATCCTTGATGCTCGGATATTTGGACACAATTTGACCAACCAACCAAAATAAAAAACTAATTTATGTGACCTTTGACCATGCGCAGTTTGCATTTGCACTTCACACAAACGTGAGATAACATAATGATGCTGATAGCACGCAGAACACAAAAGCAATCGCTGGACCACGTGTTCACGCTCTCGATGTCATCGATACATAAGAATCGTAGGATGTATGTACCAAGTCATTTACAGCAAACACATCAACTTTTATTTTGGTCAAGCTCCAAACTGACCGGCGAATCCGAGCAGCAACATCACATTTCTGCACGTTTGTACATGCCGTGCATCACACACTTCCAAATGAAAAACTACACAATCTATTGGCGGCTCACTGGTGTGACGTGCATAGATCACAATACAATACGATCAACATTTTTTACTTCCACGATCCGCTGGGGCTCTCTCCTTGTTCGCTCTTCGTGTTGACGTTGCATTTCGTCGTGCTCTTGCCGCCGCAGTATTCTACACGCAAACGAATCCACACACACAAACTGAAGAAAAATGAAACGAAAAAGGAGAAAGTGACCAACTTGCGCTATGGAGACAGATGAATACAATGAGTACGACGACGATGACAATGACAACGATGAGTGTGATCAAAACCGGAATCCACCAGGGCAGACCAGAATCATCTGTATGAGTAAAGAAGTTGTGACAACGTTTCACAACATTTGTGTTGGTTTACCACTGCAGTCTTCGTCCGTGGAGTCGTCGGAGTTTTTACAGCCGAGTGATTGCACGTTGCTAGGGTTGCCTGATGTGCTCGAAGTTGGCACTGTATTGGTATTGCCGCCTACACAGATAATTAGATATTTGCAGTTATGTGAGGGCATGAGATTAGGTCAATGATTAACAGCTACACATGTTAGGAATGAAATTAAAGACAATCAGACAAATTAGTCAAATTAGAATAAATAGTCTGTTGAATGGTCAGTTTGTCGGTCGACTGACAGAGACATTCCATTAGCAGTTTTGACTCTTATGTCAATATAATTCATTGTACGTGGACCGGTGGACCGGCACTACTTGTGGACTACACGACAAATCGACAGATGAACAGATAGACACACAGACAGACAGAGACAGACGAGACAGACTCCAGAAAAGGAGTAGCAGCAATAAAATGGGAGGAGAACAAAGAGGCAAAGTAAAATTATGAGCTGCTGCCAGAAGGGTCCTGCCCGTTGATCATTCCTCGTTTTCGAACATTCTTGGCTGTTGGGGCAAACAAGCAGTTAGATATTTGAACAAGCTGGCAAAGAGTGCAAGAGATGAAGAAAGACGAAATGAAACCAACTTCAAGAACAAGTGGCAATCAATTATTTCAGGCAGTCTACAACGTTGCAATGTAAATTTGTACACTTTATGACCGTAATGGTCTTTTTGAGTTAGTGTTAGGTTGCTCATGATGTAAAAGTTTGATTTAAATGGAAAATATATGTATTGAGATAGACAGACAAACAGGCAGACAGACAGACAGATAGACAGACAAACAGGCAGACAGACAGACAGACAAAGAATAGTCGTAGGTAGAACCAAGCCCTATTGGCTTGGGTAGTATTTAGTTTCTTTGTTAGAAGATGTATAATAGTTCAATGTTTGAAAATATATGTATTGACAGACAAACGAACAAACAGACAAACCAACAGACAGACAGACCAACAGACATAGCAGACCAACCAACTGACAGACAGAGAGACACACAAACATAACAGACAGACCAATAAACAGACAGAGAGACAGACGGACAAACAGACAGACAAACATAACAGACAGACAAACAGACAGACTGACCAACAGACAAAACATAACAGACAGACACACAGACAGACAAACATAACAGACAAACCAACAGACACACAGACCAACAGACACACAGACCAACAGACATAGCAGACAGACCAACTGACAGACAGAAAGACAGACAAACATAACAGACAGACCAATAAACAGACAGAGAGACAGACGGACAAACAGACAGACAAACATAACAGACAGACAAACAGACAGACAAACATAACAGACAGACAAACAGACAGACAAACAGACAGACAAACAAAACGGACAGGGAGAGACAGGCTGAGACAGACAAACAAACAAATAAATGGACAGACAGACACACAGACACTGAGACACGAATCAAGCAAATACCCAGAAACACTAGACTACTTAAATCCAACATAAAAAAAACAACACCTTCCAACTACAAACACCAAATCACACTCTGGCAACACACATCACCTGTTTCTCTAGTCGAATGCGTCGCAATCGATTCATTTCCCTTCAAATCACTCGTATTCTCAATGTCTTTCCCCGTTTCAGAAACCGAACTCGAGTAGTCCGGTAATACTAAACGCAACACCAACCTACCAACCCATCGCTTCAACAAACACCATCTCACTATATCTTCATACTTTGAACATTAAACATCTCCGAGGCTTCTCCCAAGTTATTGCTCACGACGACTCGATAAACGCCCGCATCCGACTTCGACACATTTCGAAGAGTGATGTGAGATTGGTTGAGCTTGAAATTTCCGAGTGATGAATTACGATGAAGCAGCCGTATGGTCGGATTCGGAAAGCCGGAAAGTCGAAACGGTATTGTCAGGTTACCATCCACCACCACAGTCACGACCGACTTCGTTGCGTCGACGTTGTGGTGACCGGTCACTCCATGCATATTCAGTTTCACACTCGGTTTGACTACAAATGCGATTATTGTTTATACGAGACACAAATTCAAGGTTTGTTATCGTACCGAAGACTTTGAGACGAAATGGTAGTTTTGCTGTGCCGACACAGTTTGTAGCGAGCAATTCGTAGGATCCTTTTTCTTTGTGAAGAATGGAATTGATTGTTAAACATGATTGCTTGAAATGAAATGTTGAATGTGAGTTGGTGGGTATTACATGGGGACCTTTTTTGAGAGTTAGTGTTGGTGGGGGGTCGCCAGAGAGTGCGAAGCAGATGGTGGCGTTGTCGCCTTCCATGAGCTTTAGTATGTGGTTTGAAGGTGAAGTGAGGCGGATTGTGGGAACTCCTAGAAAATGAATACAATGTTAGGAATGTAATGGGTCTTATGTTCTTTCATATACCTACGTATCAATTTGTACAGACGGACAAAGAAACAGGCAGACAAATTGACAGACAGACAGACAGATAAACAGACAGACAAACAGACAGATTGACATACAAACACACAGATGGACATATAGACAGACAGACAGACAAACAGACAGATACAGACAGACAGACAAACACCTTCACAGATAAACAAACAGACAGAGACACAGACAGACTGACAGTCTGACACATAAAACCATTTACCAAAATTAAAACATTTACTCTGCAGATCAATTAATAAAAGTCATCAACAGTTACACCATAATTCCAAAGAACTCAAGTTAATTAATGAAGTTACTAAAAATACGATACCAACATACACTGTATACAACTATAAGTTATTCAGAAAATTCAGAAAATCCAAAAATGGCTACCAAAAATCCAGTAGATGACATGAAAGAAAATTAGAATCTTTTAATTGTAGCTGCTATGCTAGTGAAACTGCACAACACAGACAGGGAAGAAATAATTACACAAAAAGACCAATAAGTGTTTGGTCTTCTGTTTCTAAGTGACTCCAACTACACAAACTTGCTCTTCCACCTGTATCAACATCCTGGTGTGTCAAGTATCAAATATTAGGTCTGTGAAGTCCCCTCATGAAAGCTCTCACCCACCAAGAACTACCACCCAGTAAACTGTTAACATCATGCATAGCACCTGGTGTGTGTGTGTGTGTGTGTGTGTGTGTGTGTGCACGTGTAAATTAAAAAAATAACAACAAGAGGTCATTCAAGTGTCACTGTTTAATTAACGGTCAGTCACCTGTTTCTGGGAAAGACCAATGGGCAACCTACTAGGCAAGTATATTACATCAGATCCTACCTCACATGTGACCTAATATCATTGCAATGTGCCACAATCTACATAAATGTATATCCAACCCATACAAAAACACATAACTGCACTTGGTGAACCCCAAGAGTGCTCACTCCTGCACAACTAAAGACAGTCTACAATACACAATCAATGAAAATGATGACGATGATACTGATGATGATGATGACCAGGATGGCAATGCACAATTGGGAGTACCTATGAGAACTATCTTCCTCATCATGGCAATTACTAAGTCACTATGTGCATCACTTACTGATAAACATAAATTTAATAATGATGGTAATGTAATAAATTCAATGCAAACCACTAGTAGTAACTGTAGACCATATAGGGATCATCAACACAGCAATTCGAAAATTATATCCCCGCTTATTTTGATATCACCAGACTGATGGCCAGATGTGTACATGCAGACCTCTCAACTCTCACGATTTATGGGCATGTCTCAAAATCTCACAATTGTGCCCAATTCTCACGATTGCCAGTCGTTTCTCCCGACAAGCCTACCGTGAGACTCTCTGACAGTCGCTTTGTGTAGACCCGTTTTTCCAGACCCAACCCCCCCCCCCCCCCCGCAAACTTGATTGCATACATACGCAATCAAGTTGGAAGGCTTGGCTGAACTACAGACAGAGCTGGATATCAAAGTGTAGTCACCGTTACAAATAAAGAAAACGTACGAGAGAGATTCGCAATCTTGTTGTTGAAGCAGAGTTCGGGTCGCACACAAAACCAACTCATCACCTTTCCTCATGTCAAAGGCACCAAATAGGTTACGTTTTCAGGGTTCGAAAAACCTAAGAAATGATGGCCGCAAAGCAATTCTTACTATGCCACGCCCCTCAATAAATGTACATGGGCTACACCTACTTGTGATGCGCAGAAGTTATTAGTCAAACAGTCTTATAGCTACTTACTTTTGTTACACTCATCCTAGTTCAATAGTATGATGCGACAATGTATCCACATGCAGGCACAGAAGGAGCTTCAAGCCCAGTTCACAGTACGATGCTGGCACGAGTGTTGTGCGAGCGTCCTGGACGCTGACGATGAGCGAGCGTCAGCGTCACACTGTGAACATGTCAGCATCCACGATGCTCGCACAACAATAGACGAGCGTCCACGGCACTGAAATAGTGAAAAGTTCTAATCGAGCATCCTAGCCGGAAGTCACCCAGCGTCCGATGATATCACGTGCTCCGTTGCAACCAATCAAAAGTCAGTCACTGGACGTATCCGGGATATTCTATTCGTTCGGCATCAATCATTGATTCGTCAATGGAAGTTTTCATTGAGTGTGTGAGCGGTTTTCCCTGCGTTTGGCAAGTTCAGTCAAAGGACTACAAGGACATGAGGATGAAAGAAAACGCTTGATCGAGACTACGGCACAGCAGCGCAACAAAAGCAAAACATCGTCGTCCATGTCTCTTGCGAGTACATTGTATTGTACACACGTGGTTACTTTGGAGCGCCAGACCACTGTCGCAGCGTGTTCTTTGAGCGATGGACGCTCGTCAGCCACAATACTGTGAATGGTACAGCACTAGCGTCTTTGCTGACGCTCGTGTGAGAGTCCTTGTCAGCGTCCAGGATGCTCGTAGGACGCTGTGCCAGCGTCTTACTGTGAACCGGGCTTCATTCTCTAGATTAAATCTAGGTTCAAGGGTTTTGGACATCCTAGAGTTCATAAACCGACCAACTGACCAACAGTTTGTCGCACTAAGGCCAAGGTCTCTTTGTGCAGATGTCATGCACACGTGCCATATTTCCATTATCTCATACTTAAAGTTCTTACCATAAGTAACACTAGACAAATAGATTGTGATGCAGAGAAAAGCCAGACTTCATTGACACCATATCAGCTCGTTCCTTGCAGCAACTGATGTAATTGAGCATGAGCTCAAAAACAGTGCGAAGCTGTAGTTCTTAGTTAATGGCAATATTCGTGCCCCTCAAAAAGCAATGATAGAGGCAGTCTCCGTCTGCGCCCACAGCTAGATTTGCAGGAGCTTTTTCTATCAGATCCCTAACCATCAAATCTAGTTGGCACCGAGACAAGAAACTAGTAGCTGGCTTCCGGGAATATTGGTATTTGCCCGTCTCGGCTAGAATTGCTCTGGTTTCAACTTCTGTTGCACATTTCAAGCCACACAAGTGTTGCATGCACACCACTGTATGGGAAGCCAGTCAAAATCGACCCTATTGTGTGGTTTCTTTAATTAATTAATTAATTACCTAAGTGTTTCTAAGGTACAGGTAAGTGTCATTCCTTGTGCACCTGCTTCAGGGCATTAGGATCACGGAACACACTGCGGGACACTTTACGTACCTATAGACAGAAAAGTTACGGTTTTTGTGTACCCAGATTACGCCGTACTAGTTTTCAAGCTCCTACTAAACTCGGAAATCTGGAAAGTCTATCTTCGTCATGGTTTACCATTCCTATACGGCATGACAACTTCCTAGGCTTGACTAGTCACCATTCCTGTGACAGAGATCGCCATTTGGCCACTTGGCAACCGGTTTTTCGAACCCTGGTTTTACACAAACCAGGTTTGAACATGCGAGCACTACATATCAGGGTGAAAACAGAGCGCATACGATGATCACGTGGTAAGCACACAAACGCAGTGCAGATGGTCTCTTCAGTCTTGCATGCACATCCACGCCATTTCATAACACAACCACATTTCAAAATTCAGTAGTATGAAATTCTCAAACATGACTTAGCTGTAAGACTTTGGACTGCTATCTACCGTTTCTGAGCATGGCGAACTCCTACTGGAGCATGGTGCTGAGCCACGCTGCCACGCTATAAGAAGAACCCTGGGCTAAATACCCTTGTGCAACTCTAATTGTGTAGAAACCCAGATGGCACACTATCTACACTAGAATTTTAAAAACTTTTTCTCTGAAAAAATAAATAGATGTAGGGATAATCAATTGTATAAAAAGTAACAGAAACAAGACCTATAGATAATATGAACCACAGCCAGACATCATTAGTGAATCCTTGCAACCTCCCCTCCCCCCCCCCCAATGTAAAATGTAGGGAATATGGGGTTGGAAGGATTCACTAATGATGTCTGGCTTTGGTTCACATTATCTATAGATCTTGTTTCTGTTACTTTTTATACAATCCCTACAAATCTATATATTTTTCAGAGAAAAAGTTTTTAAAATTTTAGTTTGGTAAGATTTTAGAAGGGCAAAAGCACAACAGATACCTAGGGTGTACATGTCTTCATTAGGGCCTGTACGCCTCAGTGTTCTCGCCAGTAAGGTCAAAAATAACAGTTGGGAGAGAGAAGGGACGTTTGCAGTGGGGGAAACAGCATTTATTGACTGTTGGGACAGAATTGGAAAGCCTTAACAAACACAGTGTTGGTGTTTGAGGTGTAATCCTGTTGACCTTTCACATAAGAAATGCTAATGAGTGACTGTGGTTGCAGCAGGTGTTCTACTAATTATTGTTTATCTTCAATCTCATGTTTTGTACTCTACACCTTCACTCTTTTAGGTCAGCTCGTAATTCTGGTTTTAAGTCAACTTGTCATTGTAATAATCCACTGCATTATCTGTCTCTCTGTCTGCTATGTTGCCTTTGATTCTAATACAACTAGACAACACAAAGTAATTTTATGATCTCATTACCAAATATGTCAACATCAAACTTTTGATGACGTCATTATATTTAATGACATCATATTGACGTTGGCAAAAATCCTGGCTAGAACACTGCGCCTTTCTAAGCATGTCTAAGGTTTAGCACATTTTCATTAGTGTTTATTAATTAAACCTGTTTATACATGTATGTAACAGCTTTCGCTAGACATGATTCAGAGGTAGTTTACTCTTTACTCAAGCTTGAGTGGTCTCTATGTCTATGGGGTAGATAGGGAACCCTGGTACCCTAGCGCAAGTTGCACGAATATAGATCCCAATTTTTAGTGCCTTCGCATTGCTCTTTCTTCTGTGCGTGTATAATTGAATATGCAACGGCAGTTGGAATAGAACTTGGCCTAGTACTGCTAGTCAAAGCCAAAGAGTATCACATATGAGATATGCGTTGGAAATAATGGGTTCCCGTATACATTGCTATCTGTACGTAATTACTTGTCAATTTTGCTCCTGTGTACAACGCAGATAGCGAACAATTTCAGACTAGACCGGACAATGGCAAACATGACTGAATTACAGTTTTGGTAGTAGACTCTTTCATAAACTCTTTGGGCATAGCTAACTGGCGCTTCATCCATTGTCTCTGGTTGCCATGGACAAGCATTGCAAATACTGCTGTGATTGGTCCAAACTGTGCAACAGCGTTGATGGCAGTCAAAGGATCAAATCTGCTTAAAAACACAATTTTTAACATTCCTTTCAGTTTTTTAATCAACAAAGAATAGAGTTCGGGTAATTCTAAAGTGCTTACTAAAGTTTCTAAAGTGGAGCAAAAGCCCTACATACAGGGTACTACCGTTCCCTGTGACACTTTGTGTAGTGGTATAATACTTATATTTAGCACAAAAAATGCTGACCTGGAATAGAATGGGTAAGGCCTACAGAAGAATATAGAGAGTCTACGCATGGGTGGGGTGATCATAGTGATGGTAAGACATGGAGCTGCTGTTACGCATTACTGAGTGCACATTGGAGCTATTCAAATAGTCTTCAAAAACTATAAAATTAGCAGGTAAGTTACTATGCCCACACCCATGATAATTGATTATGATAATAAAATGATACCTAAAACTTCTCTCATAGAAATATAAACTCAATCCTCGACGTTCAACTTCAAGAGTCGTTTAACCATGCACCAAAGGCAATACAGTCAGAGTATCTTATCACAAGCTGTCAGTCTTGTTGCATAAGTAGGCTTGGACAATAACAATGTGGTGTATGCCTATAGGGCATCATGCAGCTACATGATGTGGCTGGAATTTCCAAACACTTCTGAACCATTTAGATAACATCAGTATGTTGTATCATTTAATGACCATAGAAGATTGGTTTGCCTTAGGATTTACCAATGCCCTGCTTGTTGCCATGAGTATCCACTAACTGACAAGGTGGAGCAGACAATGTCTGCATCAGGATTCTGCCTTCTAAATAGGCATCTTGGCTAGGACACAACATCTAAACCATGTCACTTCAACCTTGCACTTTGAAGTCCTAAAAACCTGCTGACTGGTCGATCCACAAGCTACATATTGACCTGATCATTCCACAAAAGCCAATCAAAATGTTTAGTCATTCTCAGAATTCTCTTTGAGAGCAGTTCTGTTGCTCAAGGTCATGTCATAACACCACATCCTATGCAGGACACCAAGTGACTGGAAGTGTGACCCTCGTTTACTAAACAACTACACACTGGTCATCAGGTGTGTGAGAAAATATTGTCAAAGATGTCCATCAGGACGGAAGCCTTCAAGTCATTGCCACACATCAACAGTTTGCACTGATAGTAATGTGACAGCATCACCATTCTGCTCCTCTAATAGTAGGACATATTGATACTATTACTCTTACTTCACTTCAAACATTTACCTACTCCAGGTGTCCTTACAACAAACAAAAGAAAGCGGGCTTATCAGACTAATGAACTGAGGCAGTAATCAATGCATGCACAATGCATATGCACCACAATGCATGTGCACCACCACCACCATACCTCCAATTTGTATCCATCCCTTGCCGCTCGAGTAGAAAATCCTACTCGTGTCGTTTGCGAATACAAGCTCGTACCTGATCGCTTTCCCGACAAACCCAGTGATGTTAGAAATCAAAATGCCTCCTCTAGAGACAACCTTCAGTAATCTCCGCATACTCTTACGAACGTTGAGACGCCACTGCAGTTTCATTCCTGCCGCACTCCTCGCTGCCGTGATGGTCATTGTCTCATTGCTGTCGCCGTACATCGTCAACGGCGTCGACTCCAGGTTGTGTTTCACACCTGCAGACACCAACGAAACGTCGCACAAACCAGACAAGGCATCACACATTACATTACCGCAAGAAACGGCGTCGTCCGA